>NW_015163679.1:65952-74289 GCF_001447785.1 Gekko japonicus | reverse complement strand
TATGAGACTTTCGGCCACTGTAAATAACCTATAGGGTCACTAGGGGGTGTGTTTTGGTGGTGGGTTCTGGGCATATATACCGGCCTGCGTGCCGGGGTTCCCTGTCTTGTTCTTGATCTAATAAAGTACCTTGCTGAATCACTCTACGTTATGAGACTTTCGGCCACTGTAAATAACCTATAGGGTCACTAGGGGGTGTGTTTTGGTGGTGGGTTCTGGGCATATATACCGGCCTGCGTGCCGGGGTTCCCTGTCTTGTTCTTGATCTAATAAAGTACCTTGCTGAATCACTCTACGTTTCCGAGTACTTTACAGATCCACCCTGTTATACACAGAATTACGAGGTCCTGCATTATTCCTTTCTGGAACCCTTTTAAAAGCTTATTTCCCCTTCTCTGGGTTCAGTCTGGGTAACAAGTAGGCCCCGGTTAGTATTTGGTTTGGAGACCACCAAGGAAGTCCAGGGTCATTATGCAGAGGAAGGCAATAGGAAAACTACCTCTGTTAGTCTCTAGTCTCTTTTCTTGAAAGACTATGGGGTCACCCTAAGTCAGCTGTGCCTTAATGGCACTTAATCACAGGAAACCCTGATAAGTTAAACTGTCTGTATATAAATATTCCTTTAAACTTTCACTGGATTTTAAACATATATGTAGTAGGATGTGGGAAATAGTAAGTCTTCTGTCATGTACCTATTGGGCTGTGCCATACCCAGCAGCCTTAATTAATTAATTAATTTATTATATTATATTTATACCCCGCCCATCCCACGAGCGGGCTCAGGGCGGCTAACAAAACGGTACGATGTACCTAATTGGCATACATAAAACTTAAAAACTCTATAAAATCTCATAAACAAATAATTTAGGACATAAATTAGCAATTACCAATAAAGTGCATACAGTACTATTCTGAGACCCTGAGCAAAAATTCAGGAAATGTCCCAGAATCACTGTCAGCCCCCCACTGCTGGGGCCAAGCAAGGAGCAGCCCTCACCCTGTGTGAGGCAGGTGGGATCTGTCACTGGAAGCCAGATACCCAAGCCTTGACTAGAGTGGGTGTTAGCTGCCATTGCCAAGCTGGTTGCCCAATCATGTGTGGTTGTCACTGTGAGCAGACAACCTGAGGCCTGGACAAGATGGGTGCTACTGGGGGTGGTGAGAGCCTTCACTGATTCCTCCCCCCATCAGGGAGCAGGACCGTACATGGTCAGTATTGGCAAGGTCAGTACAGCCCTGACCTGAACAATCATGCAAAGTCAACAAAGTTAATGCAAAATCAATGGCTTGGATCCTACCCCTTGGCATCCTACTACTTGGCAGTCAAGCTTGAATCCTTCAATCAGCGAAAGGAGAATTCCTCCAAAGGAAGGGGCGAGGAAGTCTGAAGCAAGCACCTTTAAATGGAGGAAAGCTTCAGTCCTGGCTGAGCCAAGGATGGGGCACAACCCTCAAGCGTCTTGTGAGGGGAAAAAACTGGGAATGGAGAACATTACATGCCATTCTGAGATAAAGGGGAGGAAGGACAGCCTAAAAATGGAATATTGTAATTTATGACTCCAGAACAGTTATGGAGACAGGTAGTGCAGTGGGTTAGGGTCACAGTGCTAGGGCAGGGGTTAACATCGCCATACCGTTTCCCCAATAACAGCCACTCACATATCTATCGGCTGTGGTGAGAAAATAAGATAGGCATGGTATGGGCAAAGGTAGAAGGGCTCATAGGGTCCCAAGACAGGCAAAAACTGCTTCGGTTTCACATAAAATGTATGGTTGTGAGTACGATCCAGATTGAAGTTCAAAGTTCTTTGTAAATCCAGTTCCTGATGTCCCAAAGCACTGTGAAAATGGCCCACAAAGCGTTGCCATATTCTTAGTTCTGCAAGTCTGGGGGGGGGAAATCCTTGGGCAGTAATGTACTACATGATGCCTACTCAATTAGTAACAGGATCCTCCATTGATTTGCATCTGACTCACTATATATCATACCATGACTATTAATACAGCCCCCAAAGCCAGAGTTTTCTCTGCAAAACACCACACAGAAACCAGGAGAGGCACCATTTGATTCTTCTTGCTCCCCTGTTAGATATTTCTCTCTGAAGATGGCAGCAATGGACAGAAACATGTTTTCCCCACTGGGTATATTTTTTCTGATCATTTTTGGGATTGAGTCCCTTGTTTCCTTGTTAGGGAACGGATTCATCGTAGTCGTGAATGGACAGAGCTGGCTACACAGCAGGAAGATGCTCCCTTGTGATTTCCTCTTGACCACTTTGAGCCTCTCCAGATTTCTTTTGCAGTGGGTTATCGTGAGCAGCCAATTTGTGTATTTCAGCTATTTAGAGACATATATAGATAGCAGAAAACATCAGGCATTCTCCCTTACCTGGATGTATCTGAACACAGCCAGCCTCTGGTGTGCCACGTGGCTCAGTGTCTTCTACTGTGTGAAGGTCACCAACTTTGCCCACCCTCTCTTTGTATGGCTAAAGCCAAGAATTGCGGTGCTGGTGCCCAGATTCCTTGGAATATCTCTCCTAGCTTTCATAATCTGCTCCGTTCATCCAGTCATGAGGTCTTTGGAAAATGAAAAATGCTGCAATCTCACAGGAAATCTAGTGGGAAACACCAGCCAAAGTAAGACTTGTGGCAGCCATTTTCTTATGTTGTTAAGTCCTCTCCAGTTCTCTTTTACTGCCATCAGTTTCAGCATCTGTGTATCCGCTTCTATTCTTTTGCTTCTCTCTCTGTGGAGACACACGAGGAATCTGAAGATGGGTGGCCTCAGCACCAAGGACTTCAGCACTCAGGCCCACCTAAGTGTTATGAAGCCTTTACTCCTTTTGCTCTTCTTCTACATTGTACATTTTGTTGCCATGATCATTACTATGGGTGATATTCTCCACTATGGCAAACTTGAGCGGCTGATTTCTGACATTGTCCTGACTTCATATCCTTCTGCACACTCTGTCATCTTGATATTCACCAATCCCAAACTGAAAAAAACGTGCATCCATATGCTAAACCTGAGAAGAGGTGCTTCCTAAACAGGAGAAAAAGGTGGTAGTTGTGTTGTGTGTGCCTTTTTATCTTGTCTGTTTTTAGTCTTTGTTTTTGTTGTTATGCTGAAAAATGCTTATAAGTGTTCAAATCATTGAGTAAGCTGTCATGAGCACTGTTTCAGTACAAACAAATGAAGTGAAATGCAGTGTAAGAACAGAAGGTAGCTAATGCAAGCATAAGCCTACAAAACCTATGATGCAGTGTAATTAAGAACAAACACACATGCACAAGTCTAACTATGGAGGCATAGAGAAGTGGAGAAAATTGGCACATACTCAGTAAAAGCAATTCTCAGATATAATGTACAAACAACTCAGTTATTCCTTGCCTTCTGTCTCTTCACATCAAGTACATGTCTTTAAAAACTGGGGAGAGGGGATGCGCAGATAACACATTCTACAATGGATTCCTTAATCAAGATCACAGGAATGCAGCAAAACAAATGGTTTAATCCTTCACCAAAACTATGGCTCACACATATGCAAAAAAAAAAATGTAATATTGCAACCAGTCTTGAGTAAACAACTTTTGGTAAAACCCAAATTAGATATCCAAGAACTGTGGCGGAAAGAAAGGCTTGGTCATGCAAATTGAGTCATGTCCCTCCGCAGATACCTGCGATGCTATGCACAACCGTGTCATAGGTTGGGGGGAAAACTTCTAAGATTTGCATCTCTTATGTAACATGATCTGTTTGAATACCCACCAGATGCCCAACCAGACAGAACCTAGTGAACTCACAAAGAGAGACAGACCTTGATCTCGCAGAGTGACAATAATGAGTGATGAAATGTCAGCATCCCTTAGGAGTCTTTGTCTGTCTGTGTTTGGCATGATGAACATTGTGGCCTTACTGGGGAATGGATTTATCATAGCTGTGAATGGCTACAGTTGGCTCCAGAGTCGGAAACTGATCCCTTGTGGCCTTCTCCTGAGCTGCCTGAGCGCCTCCAGATTTTTGACACAGGGGATTCTCACGATAAACCAATGTCTTTATCTCCGCTCTCCAGGGACTTATGAGTTTAGCTGTACAGAACAGTTCATGAACATGGCCTGGAACTACTGCAACATGGCCAGCTTCTCCAGTGACACCGCTCTCAATGTTTTCTACTGCCTGAAGATCACCACCTTTGCTCACCCTCCATTCCCCTGGTTGAAGTCAAGAATTGACCGGTTCATGCCAAGACTGCTTGCAATACCATGTATTGCTTTTGTGTTTTTCTCTCTCCCTTCGTACGTAGTTTATCTGAGTCAAGGAAGTTGCCACTTTCTGAGAAGAAACATGACGGAGCGGAGAAACCCAAAAAACAATAAAGTGTTTAAGATGTTGTCTCCTGTCCAGTTCACTCTCCCCGCCCTCTGTTTCCTTATATGCTCAGCTGCATCCGTTCTTCTGTTCATCTCTCTGTGGAGGCACATGAGGAACCTGAAAAAGAATGGCCTGGACGTGAAGGATCTCAGCACTCGAGCCCATCTCAGTGTCATGAAGTCTCTGCTGTGCTTTCTTTTCTTCTTTGTTCTATATTTTGTTGCAACGAATGTTGCATTTTTCAGTGATTTCAGGATCAGCAGCCTGGAGCACCTGATCTCCATCATTCTGCTTTCTTCCTATCCTTCTGTTCATTCAATCGTCTTAATAGTTACCAATCCCAAACTGAAGGAAACGTGTGTTCGGATTCTGAACATTGGGAAGAGATCCTCATGCTCTTCAAGCAACAGTCGTGCTGAATGAAGCCTATGAGATGCCTAAAGCCACTAAGCAGTTTGCAAGCACTTGCTGTGTTTCATCAGGTTTTGTTTCTATAAATATAGTTGTAAAAGAAGCTAGCATTTGACTGTCTTACTGGATGCTCCCAGAAACCTCTCGCTTTCTTCCTCAAGTCCAGTTCCTCTGTTTCCAAAGGAACACACACACCAGTCCTTGCCTGCATTTTTTGTTCTATGTTGGAGTGCTAACCTGTATGGTGAGGCAATCTTTGTAATATAAATGAGTGTTTAAGGTGTAAAATGTACAATGTTCAGACTTCTCAGAGAGTCACATCTTGACTTTCTGGGTGATGTGGAAATACATCCACACTCCCTTTGCCATGTGTCTCAAGTCCCCAATGTGGGTGAGAGTTATAGAAATGTATTCTTCATGGCTAATCTGTGTAACTGTGTTTGTATTTCTAGCTTGCATTAAAAATAATCATTTAGGGATTACCTACGTGAATTCCATCGAAAGGACGAAACATAAAAAAATTCAGATTTGTATAGTGATGTGGGTGGACTATATCTATGCCACATTTCATCTTAGTTTTGCAAGCCACGTAGTATGTAAACAATTTTGATGCCACAAAGATTCTGTTAATTCCAAACCATATTAACATCGGAAACGACTGAGTGGACCTTCCAACATTTTTATTGTTATTTAAAAGGGGGTGAAAGCAGGGAGGACTGTTTTAGTGAAATCAATTAAGACACATAGAACATTGGCAAAAAACCAGCTGGTTTGATAGTGATTGTTGACAATATAAGCCAGAGCTTTAAAAAGACTATGCTGCATAGACGAAGTCTGGAACCTTAGAAACAAGAAGGTTATTCCTTCTTTTGAAATGTTGTTATAAGAATTTAACTAAGTGAAAAGAGAGGGAGCATGCAGAAGCGGGTCACTGCAGACCTCTCAAATTCCTTAAAGAGAAAAATGGGGGAGCTGTTTGGTGAGAACTTAGATCTTTTCAGCGAGGTGAAAACTTAGCATCCGACATCCCACTGTCCACTTGGGAATGTTACACTGAAGATATGTTTAAAGATACTGCGAGAGGCCCCAACTCTTCTTTCAGCATTGACATCTCACAGTTACCTGATTGGCCTCCAGTGTCTCCAAGAGAAGTTCAAACTAGAATTAAACAAATAAAGACCGGAAAGGTTCCTGGGTATGAATTTTCCCTGGTTGAACTCTTTCAGCTAAACCCAGTATGGTGGGCAGAACTATTAGCCCCCCTATTTTCAAAAATTAAACGAACTGGAGTAATTCCTAAATGCTGGAAATTAGCATTAATTACCCCTGTCTATAAGAAGGGGAGAAGAATAGATCCTTCCGGTTACAGTCCAATTAGCTTACTTCCTGTATTGAATCAAATATGTGCTGCCTTTTTAACAAATAAGAGCAGTTTGGCTTTTGGAAAGGCTGTAAATGCATACAGCATTGCTTGATCTTATTGACTCTTGTCAATATTGACTCTTGTCAATAAATATATTAACACTAATGGAAAATCTATATTTGCTGCCTTTGTTGATCTTTATGCAGCTTTTGATTCATTATCTCATACTCGTTTATGGGAAAAGTTGAATTCCACCTCCATCCCTAAGTGGCTTTTGGACTTGATTAAGCATTTATATACTGGGAATATTTCACAGTTAAAAACCTTTAATATGAATTCATCTCTGAGATCAATAAGAACTGAAAAAGGTGTACAACAAGAATGTGCATAAGCCAGCCTAGGCCGGAATGGGCAGGATAAAAATCAATCAATCAATCAATAAAATAAGCTCCACACTTATTTAATTTATACGTAAATAACTTCTTCCCAAATCTGCAAACTAATGTTCATTTACCATATTTAACAAATCAACCACTACCAACGCTTGTATATGATTTAGTTCTCCTCAGCCGAACCCTGATTGGCTCGAAGAAACTAATGAATGATTTCTTTGTCTTTTGCACTCGAGAGATGCTGACAATTAATTTTGCCAAAACAAAGATCTTGAGATTCTCTAAGTCAAGACTCTTGCAGGAACATCCCTGGCAAATTTATGGAGAAACTATCGAAGAAGTTAGACAGTTGAAATATCTCGGTGGTATGTTTAATTATAAGTTATCCTGCAACTCCCATATAAGTTCTGTTATTAAAAAGACTGAAATGACATAGCCATTCTCAAAAAAGTCCTCTATACCAAAGGTGGCCAATTTATTCCACTTTTGTTAAAGTTATACAAAGCCATAATTCTTCCCAAATTGCTCTATGTGCCCAGTTTGGGTCAGTGGATCACTGGATCCTCTTGATAAGCTCCAGCAAACTTTCTTTCATTAAGATCCTCTCTCTTACTCCCAGTGTATCCTTGGACGTGATGTGGCTAGAACTCAGACTCCCCTCAAATATCAACAATAGCATGGTACCAAACTATTAAGTTCAGACTATCACTCTGTGAATATAATGCTCAACCATCTTTACTGCAACTTGTAGCAGCTGATTCCTGGCTGGGAACTTGGCTTAGCCCAATTGATTCAAATCTTGCAATGTTAAGCCTGAGCCTAAATCCTAGGGATTCACTGGGGAAAAAAATCTTTGTTAACTGTATGAAAATGATTTTTTTTTAAAAAAAACTGGGTTATGCTAAAATTCAAAGCTGACCGGAAATGCTCCCCTATTTACTTCCATTTATCTTATCAGAAAATGTTGTCTAAATATTTCTTTTATTTAACAGTTCCAAAATATTGTCACTCTTTCATGTTACTTAGATGCAATGTGTTACCCTCCGCTGAGATGAAGGGCTGTTTTAGTAGAATCCCCCTTGAAAAACGGTTTTTGGTGGGGGGGGGTTGTATTTACTGTAAGGCTCAAGTTGACTCAACTGCCCATATCCTTTTTAGCTGCCCCTGTTATAATTCACTTCACAACCAATATATTACTCCCTGGACTGACCACCTATAGAACATTTCTAAACAGCGGAAACTAAATATTTTACTATCAGGTAAGATTTTAAAAGTGCATGTGTGATCTAGCCATATTTATCTATGCAGTTGCAAATTATTTATAAAATACTTAGACGGCTTGTAGGCTGTTAAGTTATAGGGAAAGGAAAGAAAGGAAAATAATGCTTCAGGAAGTGTGTATCTCAACAGGCCCGTCACTTCAAGGATCTCAGATGCTTCAGTCTTTGCAAACGCTGTAGGCTAACAAAAGCAATGTGTTCCCTCTAAGCCAAATAAGATTTTTTAAAATGTATTACATACAAGAGTAGTACTTCAAGATTTCAGGTCTGTTGGCATATTTTCCAATGTGCTTCATCATTTATTTTGTGTATAGTCCTTTACATGCATTAGTTCTTGTTCAATACAGTACTATGCAGAGTAACTCCAATCTCAACCCATTGAAAATAGTATCAATTCACATCCAACAAACTCTGTGCGATGAAGGCATTGGTCGTGACCTTTGGCAACATGTACACAGGAGCTCAGAGTGATTCGGCACAGGAAAATGTCAGACACCAGTGCCCAAAGAGCTCAGG
>NW_015163679.1:64718-65910 GCF_001447785.1 Gekko japonicus | reverse complement strand
CATGCATATGAAGGACTGCCTCCTCCTGCCGTCTCTGAGAAGACTCAACCTTATTTTGATGGCTGACACTGAAGTAAGAGGCTGCCCCCCAGCGTTGCTCAGATGGCACCATGTGTTTTTGTGGGTGAGCGAATATCGCACACTTGTATATACTGTACCTAGCTGCATGGTTCTGTTGTGCTTAATAAATGGTATATCTAACCAGCTATGTGTGGTTTGTCTCTATCCAGCTGGAATCTTAACTGAACACAATAACTGTTACAGTGCTCTTAGGGCACCAGAATATTTCCACAGAGTATTCAACACATGGGCAACCATCAAATGCCCTTAACGCAAGACCAGTGGCTTGTGGCCTACCACTCTGCTTAGCAATGTTGGAAGAGCTCCTCAAGCAAAAGGAGTTGTCCTCTGATGCAAAAGTCTTGGAAGAAGCTTTTGTCCAAGGAAAGCTCCTTGAACCTTCAAACTAGGCAGAGCAGAGTAGCAGGATAGAAGCCATTGGGTTTTACTACACTGTTGCTGCGGTCACACACACAGTTTGTGGCGCTATGGTGGTGTTACATGAGTGGAATAAATGGGTCCCTCCAGATGAGGACATCTGCCTCCCATGGTGCTGTCATTGGCAGCCCGTGGTGTTCCACAACGGAAGTGGAATAAGGAGGTACTGGGGAAAGTCCGGTATTAACAGATTGTTCATGGTTTCCTTTGGGTTTTCCAACATCTGAACTCTTCTGCAGCAAAGAAACCCAGAAGGGGCATCTGAAGTTGCAGATCCGTTTCCGCCACTGGGTTTTTTCAGTTGCTGCCTACATGTGTATATGTGCATGAGACCTCGCCCATTTCAGAACAGGTACCCCACCTTTGGAGGCTCGAGCCACCGGGGCAGCCACACACTGATAGGTAAGCAAGGGCAAGGATCTGAAACCTGCTCCCCCACTCCCCTTGCTTGAGGCTGGGTGACATGACAGTGTCTCTTGAACTCAAGCCCAGCATTGAGTTCATGCAGGGACAGCACAAGCCACAGCTGAACAGCTCCATGGCCCCTGACATGCTATGAGAAAAGATCCCAGGAAACCTTCCCAGGAGATCGGGGGGGGGGTGTGCTCTGTCATTTGCCTGGTTCCCACCCTTGGCAGAGGACAGGGCATGTCTGTGGTTGGGGGGGGGGGCTGGGCAGGGGCTCCACGGTTTT
>NW_015163679.1:0-63231 GCF_001447785.1 Gekko japonicus | reverse complement strand
CATCTCCATTCCTTTCTAATTCCTCTCAACTATGTACAGCTTTCTATGTCATGCTTCATTTGGACCGCTTTGCTTTCTCAGGTCCTAGACTCCTTCTTTTCTATAACCATGGATCTACATCCCCTTCCTCCAGCCTTGCTGCTTGTCCCAACTCTCTAAAGTCAGAGCAGTTTGGCCAGTGGCAACCCTCTGCCTGTCCAGGAAGTTCAACTAAATACCACTAGAGGTTTTGTCTCCACTGCTACATCACTTAATGCATCACAATATAGGTTCATGTCCATGCTATAATTTATGATGCTTTAGTTTGGGAAGATCTGTTTTCTTAGTCACATCAGTTGGTGCTATTTCCCCCCTGTACATTCCTCTTCCATCCCAACGGACTCTGCTGCTCACATGTTGTCTGTCAGTCCCCTCTTTATCCCACCCTTCCTCCAGTCTCCCTTCCCTTATATTGACCTCACGACAATGGCAATATCACCCAGCCTGATGAAGGGAGCTTTGACTCTTGGAAACTTATTCCTTGAAACTCTTGTTGGTCTCTAATCTGCTATTAGACTCAAATCTAACTATCCCAGCATCACCAAGTTAGTGTCATGCAAAATGTAGATCTGAACATGGGTCTCCTCAATCCATACTGGTCTTCATGCCATCTACTTCAGCATGGTCTGCTCTGATGCAGGTGATCTCTAGAGATTCAGTCAGAGACAGATCCTTTCCAACACCTGTTTTCTTAGACCTTCTCAGTTTAAACCTTTATCCTTTGGCACACAAAGCATGATTTCTCTACCATCAGTCCATCAGTGTCATCATTGTCTACTCAAACTGTCAGTGGTTCTCCAGGGTTTTATGTAGAGGATTTTGCCCATGCCATGCTTTGTTTCTGAGCTGTTGGGCCTGGCTAGGGGGGTTCTCAAGGGTTTCCAGGTCCCCCTAAATTTCTGGAGAACCCCTTTCTAAATCCCACATGGCTCTGCCTCCATAAATAGTGACAATGGCCTGTGACATCACTGGCTCCTCCCTATGATGTCACTGGGCCTTGTTTCTTTTAAGGTCCTAGCACAGCAATGCCTCTGGCCCAGCCCCAGCCCCCCCCCCGGGAAATTGGAAAGTCTACGCCCTTGCTGTGGATGGATCGCCAGCAATCCGTCAGCACTCCAAGACAGCACAGGTAAGTTTAATTTGGATAGCAGCATCATGTGCCACGAGGGAAGGTTGTAGTGAGCCCCCCCAAGCAGGTGCATTTGTAGACCCTATCAGGACACCACATCCATGGCTGAGCCCGGCATGGCACTCGGGGCTGCTTGCTATGGGTAGACATTTCTCCGTTTTACTTCCCTACAGGTGAAGATTCAACAGAGAGTCTTGTGGGTGTGGCAGACTTTATTTAGTCTGCAGTTCCAGCCCTCCTCTTGAGGTGGAGAGTAGCACAGACATGCCAAGTTCCACATGCAATTAGATCCCACCTAAACACATGCCATGCCAGGGATCCTCTTCCCCATGGCCCCAGGGAGGAAGAAAATGGAGTCCTGACACCTCACCATGGTTTGCAGTTCAATAAAGTCTGTGTTGTGCCACAACTGTGTCTCTGTTGGTTTGGTTTTGACTCCATGACAGGAACGCCATACCCCTCCCTGCCCCATCCCTCTCCAGCCCATCTGTGACCGCCCCCTGAGGGCTTACTGAGGACATGTTTTAGAACGAGGGCTCTTGGGTGCCTTGGGTGGATGTGGATGGTTGTTCAGGTCCCACTGGCCATAGTGGCCTGCCAAACATAGCAGTGGCACCTCCAAAAGTCTAACAGGAAGTTTCCTCCCTCACCTCGTAGGCTTCTGTGTGAAAGGGGAGGGGCAAAAAAGTGGTCTGGATGACTGAGACAGTTTGTTGTGGTGGTTAGAGCATGAAACAGATCATAACCCATTGACATTTATACACAAAATGAAGGAGAAGAATTCTAGAGTCTTAAGGTGGATGTTAAGCCTCCAAGATTTCTCCTTCAATGTGATATACGTAAAGGGGAAAGGCAACATTCTGGCTGACTCCCTATCTAGATGTTATGAAGAGCCTGATTGAAAGTTTAAGGTCTAATCAGCTGTGAAGGCTGAATAACATTCTCCGGGTATTCAATGGTGGATAAGCGATCAAGAATCTGGTGCATAATGGCTTCCGGTCTGGCTCCCGCAAATGGCGGACGCATCCTCGGGTTGCTCCCGAGGGCGCCTCGCCCGCCCGCGGTGGAGGAGGGAATCCGCGCGAGCGGAGACCCGAACGAGCCCCTCAGGAGAGAGGAGCTCGGATCCGGGGCGCTTCAGGGCGCACTAGGGGGGAGTCGCTCTTTCGGCCGAGAGGTCGGAGAACGAGGCTCCCGCCATGCCCTGCCCCAATGGACCTTGCTGCATGAGCAACCCCGAACGGGGTTTAGCGGAGCCACCAGACGTCACCGAGTGATAAAGCGACCATCCGCAAAAATGGAAAAAGAAAAGATCGGCTTAACTGTGAGTTGTCAAAATGCAGAGAAAAAGAACTAAAAACGTTTCCCCCCCCCTCCCAGCGAAAAAGGCGAAGAGGTTAGCCCTCCATTTGTATAAGCGAAAAGAAAAGGAGGGGGGAATGGATCGAGCGGACAGTGATGTTTTCCTTTGATGTATTTGAAACAAAGCGAGAAAAAGTTTTGTCTCTCTGGAGCACATTTTAAGAACTTTCTAAAAGTAAACAAAAAAGAAAAGATGTCGGAGCTGGGCAAAAGCGAGCGGAGAAGAAAGGAGGGACTTCCGTCTGGGCGTTTGCTTGTGTGCGAGAGCCGGCTGTTGAATGTTTGGACTGTTTATGGCTGTGAATCCGACGGGAGTTTTGTAAAACGGAAAAGTTTGAATTGTGACAGCGAGAAGTGCCTGGCAAGCGCTTATATAAGTCAACAATTGCGAGGAGGACCCATAGAGAGTTTGGGAGCGGATATAAAAGCGAAAATGAAATTAATACCATTCTCAAAACTGGGGACCTCCGGTAATGGCATGAAAAGAAGAGGATTTATAGTGCATGAACTGAGAGTATTAACAACAACCCGAAGGAGGATATAACAAGCCGGAAGGAGAAGACAACAGAGGAAGCTCCTCCACGTCAGCGATAGTAAAAGTACCCAGCACGCAAAGAAGCGGTTCTGAATGTGCACAGAAGAGATTTTTTTTTTATTAACAGAAATTCAAAGGAACATTACTAACATATTAACAGAGAACTACATGTGATAGGACTAAGAAAAGAAGTTTGACAACACACAGAAGAAGCCCAAGAAGATTAATTTACCAGTTTATATATCACTCAGCTTTCTCTTTCTCCCACTGTCTACCCTTCCCATTTTTTCTTTTAAGCGAAATACCTCCCCTTTTTAGGGGAGCCAATAAAATCTTTATTAAAAAAGAATCTGGTGCATAACATTGTGACTCCATCAGCATCTTTTATCCCCCAGGTTGATGGAGTGGGGGAGGTGTAAGGGATAAGGGCTGAACTACAGAAGGATACAATCCTGAAGAGTATTCCATACCTTATGGCAGTGATGGCAAACCTTTTAGAGACCGAGTGCCCAAACTGCGACCCAAAACCCACTTATATATATCACAGTGCCAACATGGCAATTTAACCTGAATACTGAGGTTTTACTTTAGAAAAAACCACTCATACATTAACTTAAGATGATCCAAACAAAGTAAGGAAAGCAATCCCAAATGCTTTCATTTACTTAAAATTATTTGGCAGAGAATTAGACACTTTAATGATGGTCTGTGCCTGGCTGTGGCAATGGCACGCGTGCCCACAGAGAGGGCTCTGAGTGCCACCTCTGCCACCTCTGGCACCCGTGCCATAGGTTCGCCACCACTGCCTTATGGAAAGGTTTTTTCTACCATAGGATTTCTTTGTATTTTCTACATTGGAATGGACACTTCTGATGTTTAATTTGTTGGTATTTGTATAAGAACCTTCGCTAGCCTTTATGATATTTATATTCAACATGATAAAATATACTTAGGTTTTCATATATAAGTTTATTCGTTATAATATAGTTCTGTACATGGTATAGCTTTCTTTTCTTTTCCTATTCTTCTCAAACCTGTTACCGTGTTTCCTATTTGTATAGCTATTTGAATACCCAGCAGATGCCCAACCAGACAGAACCTAGCACACCCACAAAAAGAAACAGACCTTGATCTTCAAGAGTGACAATAATGGGTGGCAAAATGTCAGTACCCTTAACTATTCCTGAAATTGTGATTTTTAGAGTGATGTCCATTGTTGGCTTACTAGGGAATGGATTTATCATAACAATGAATGGCGACAGTTGGCTCCAGAGTTGGATTTTAGGATTAATATATATTATGTTCTTTGTTGTGCAACTCTGGAAAAAATCCCAAGGCAGATGTGTACAACATGATACCTCAATGCATAATTAGTAAAAGAATCCTCCTCATATTTGCATTTCACTCTATATATATCATGCTATTATTAATACAGCTCTCAAAGCCAGAGTTTTCTCTGCAACACAGCACATAGAAACCAGAAGACCCACAATCTAATGTGTCTTGTTCTCATCTTAGATATTTTTCTCAAAAAATGGCAATGATTGACAGACATCTGTTTTCCCCACTGGGAGTTTTTTTTCTGGTTGTTTTTGGAATCGAGTCCATTGTTTCACTGTTAGGGAATGGATTCATCCTAGTTGTGAATGGCCACAGCTGGCTTCACAACAAGAAGATGCTCCCTTCTGATTTCCTCTTAACCACTCTGAGCCTCTCCAGGTTTCTTTCGCAGTGGGTTTCCATGACCGCCCAATTTATGTATTTCAGCTCTCCAGACACATATATCTATAGTAAAGAACAGCCTGCATTAAAGTTCTCCTGGTTGTATTTGAACACAGCCAGCCTCTGGTGTGCCACGTGGCTCAATGTCTTCTACTGTGTGAAGGTCACCAACTTTGCTCACCCTCTGTTTTCATGGCTGAAGCTAAGAATTGGGGTGCTGGTGCCCAGATTCCTTGGAATATCTCTCCTAGCTTTCATACTATGCTCTATTCATCCAGTCATGATGTATTTTGAAGATGAAAAGTGCCACTATCTCACAGGAAACCTGCCAGAGAACACCAGCAAAAGTGAGGCTCATGGCAGTGAGTGTGTTATGTTTTTAAGTCCTCTTCTGATTTCTTCTACTGCCATCAGTTTCAGCATCTGCTTAACGGCATCTGTTGTTTTGCTTCTCTCTCTGTGGAGGCACAAGAGGAATCTAAAGAAGGGCGGCCTCAGCCCCAAGGACTTCAGCACTCAGGCCCACCTCAGAGTCATTAACCCTTTGCTTCTCTCCCTGTTCTTTTATGTTTTACATTTTGCTGCCATAATCCTTATCTTCACTGGTGTTTTCAAGTATGGCAAGCTTCAACGGCTGATTTGTGAGATATTTCTATTTTTGTATCCTTCAGCACACTCCATCATCTTGATATTCACCAATCCCAAACTGAGGAAATTGTGTACCCGTGTTCTAAATCTCTGAAGATGTCCCTCATGAAGATGACATGAGCTTCCTTCTGTCCCAGAGAAAAGACCCTATGGGCTCATCACTCAGTCTCTTTCTGTGTCAATAGCTTTTTCACTGTATTTACATAAATCTGACAAACATTTCCCAATTGTGGAGACAGCCAATTATCACAAAGGGATGCAGATAGTTCACTCATGTCTAGGAATTTCTTGAAGTGAAGGACAACACCAAGAGGCGGGGTGGGGCTACTCCCTTCACATTGCTTCATCCTTGGGGAAGGTGTGTTCTCCCTTTGAAAGAACTGGAGTACACCTGAACCAGCCATAAGATACACACCTCTCCATGTATCCTGTCTTTCACCATTGTTTATTTAGAACTGTATTTTAATATCCCATTTTCTTGGTGGGGAATTTCAGTAGACTACAGGGAAATTTCATCCATCCCTCAGACATTTACTGACTATTTCTAAGGGGTGTTTGTGTGATCAAATGCTATGAAGGAATCTCTGTGGGCCAGTGTGGTTGTGGCAGTTCGAATTTGCAATCTATCCCGTCATGAAACTTGTGAGGGGTGTAGGAGCTTTCCTGAGGAGGTTCCTTTGCATATGTGTTGGCTGTTGAAATTCTAATCTTATCTGTAGTGCTGTTGTAAGATGTGGAGCATTTTGTGTTTTTCCGGACAGGAAACCATGCCCTATTTATTTTTAAACTCTCTTCTCTCCTGTTGAAATTGTGTTTATGTTTATGAATTTCAATGGGTTCCCTGTGTAATCTGGCATGGTAATTGGATGTGTTGTCCAGCATTTCAGTGTCTTGGAATAAGATACTGTGTCCTGTTTGAGTTAGGCTATGTTCAGCCACTGATCAGCAGTGGCTTAACATAGCCTAACTCAAACAGACTTGGCCAGCCTAAGAAATCAGCAGTGGCAGAGCCTGCCTCAATGGGGAGGGTGGGATATAAATTGAATTAAATAAATTAATAGATAGATAAATAAGAAAAAGTGTCTCATGAAGGGGACATGAGCTGCCTTTTATCCCAGAGAAAAGAAGAAGAGTTGGATTTATTCCCCTCCCTTCACTCAGAGTCTCAGAGCAGCTTACAGTCTCCTTCTCTTCCTCTCCCCACAAAAGACACACTGTGAAGTAGGTAGGGCTGAGGGAGCTCTTGAGAAAACTGCTCTTGACAGAACAGCTCTGAGAGAACTGTGACTGACCGAAGCTCCTCCAGCTGGAAGAGTGGGAAATCAAACCCCATTCTTCTGATTAGAGTCCGCATCTCTTATCCACTACACCAAAGAACACTGAAAACTACCTAGGAAAAGTGTTGGATATCTACTCTGGACTCTGTATTTTCCATTTATGGAGCTTGGTGGCTTCTGTATTTTCCTATGATGGATTATATGAATAGATTCATTCCTGACTATATGTGCATTTCACTTTGTTGAAGTCTCCTTTTGAATATATATTTTTGCGGGCAATTCAGCTCACAGTTGTTTTCTGTCATCCTTTGCTATCATCACATATTGACATTCACTGAGAACCGTCTTATAAAGGAGCCTCAACCAAATTACATGCAGGAACATAGCAAAGAATAACAGCACTCTGTAGGAGAGAGCTGTAATACATAAGGTGGCACTGAACAGCCATGAACTCAAGACAGAGAGTGATAGCCTCTGCCAACCCACAAGGACGGGTTGTGCCAGGAAACTGACCAGCCCTTTTGGGAGCCTGAGAGACCAATACAGAGCAATGTTGGGTCCCTAGAAGACCCAAACCCAAGAAAAGTCACATTCAAAGAATGTAAGGAGTGCACAGAAGTTTGGCATCAGAAACAAGTGTAAGGATAGCGTTCTGTGATATGAGGACTGAGAGACAATCCCTGGTAGTACAGTACAGTTTCATTATTATGATCCAAGATTAGACAGTAAATTAATATATGACATGTGCAAATACCCGGTAAGGGATCCTCAACCCGGCACCAGACACCCTAACCTTGTAAAACTTCATGATTGGAAGGTAGAACCCACAATGCCCTCATTCCACAGTTGGAAATGCTGCGTACTAAAGAAGAAGAGATTGGATTTATACCCTGCCCTTCACTACCCAAGGGAGTCTCAGAGTGGCTTACAAACTCCTTTTCCTTCCCCTCTCCACAACAGCCACCCTATGAGGTAGGTGGGGCGGAGAGAGCTCTGACAGAAACTACTCTTTTTCAAGGACAGCTCTTATCAGAACTATGGCTTGCCCAAGGTCATCCAGCAGGTGCAAGGGGAGGAGTGGGGAATCAAACCCGGTTCTCCAAGATTAGAGTCCGCGCACTTAACCACTACACCAAACTGGCTCTCAACCCTGACTCCCTCGGACAAGACTGACAGGACTAAAAAGGGGCTATACCTCTGTTTGTAATATCTATAGAAATCCAAAAAGGAAGAGGACACTTTAGAGAGTTAGAGTCCCAACCAGTGGTAAAAAACACAATCAACATCACAAGAAGAAGAGATCAAAATCTGTTACAGTCTCAGTAGAGCCTCTTACATGAATTTTAAATATTGCCATAACTATATCTGTCATCTTGGAAAATAGTGGCTACAGGAAAAATGTCCCTAAATTGGAATGTTTACCCCCCAAAAAAAATTTTTTTACAGCACTAGTTGTAAACCCTGGACAGGTGTCTACAACATGATCCCTGACCGCATCATCAGTAACAGAATCCTTCCTCAGATTTGCATGTCACTTTCTGTAGGGTACACCATGACTATTAATATAGAGCCTGAAGCAAAACTTTTCCATGCAAAACATCACACAGGAACCAGGAGGGCCACAATTTAATTTGTCTTGTTCCCATATTAGATATTTCTTTCCAACAATGGTAACGATGGACAGAGATCTGTTTGCCCCACTGGGAGTCTTTTTTCTGATCATTTTTGGAATCGATTCCATTGTTTCCCTGTTGGGGAATGGATTTGTCCTAACCGTGAACGGGCACAGCTGGCTCCGCAGCAAGAAGATGCCCCCTTGTGATTTCCTCTTGACCACTCTGAGCATCTCTAGGTTTCTTTTGCAGTGGGTTACCACAAGCAGCCAATTTATGTATTTCAGCTCTCCAGAGACATATATATACAGTAAAGAACAGCAGGCATTTGGGTTCCTCTGGGTTTATTTGAACACAGCCAGCCTCTGGTGTGCCACGTGGCTCAATGTCTTCTACTGTGTGAAGGTCACCAACTTTGCTCACCCGCTCTTTGCGTGGCTGAAGCTAAGAATTGGGGTGCTGGTGCCCAGATTCCTTGGAATATCTCTGCTAACTTTCATCATCTCCTCTATTCCTCCAGTCATTAGGTCTTTTGAAGATGAAGAATGCCGGAATCCAACAGGAAACCTGCCAAAGAACACCAGCCAAAGTGAGGTTCACGGCACCAACTGTGTTATATCAGCCAAAGGGAGGCTGATGACACCAACTGTGCTATGCTTTTAAATACTCTTCAGATGTCTTTTACTGCCATCAGTTTCAGCATCTGCTTAACAGCATCCCTTGTTTTGCTTCTCTCTCTGTGGAGGCACACGAGGAATCTGAAGAAGGGCGGCCTCAGACCCAAGGACCTCAGCACTCAGGCCCACCTCACCGTCATGAAGAATTTGCTTCTCTCCCTCTTCTTCTACATTTTACATTTTGCTGCCATGATCCTTGTCTTCACTAATCTTTTCAAGTACGGCAAGCTTGAGCTCCTGATTTGTGAGATATTCCTGTCTTCGTATCCTTCAGCACACTCCATCATCTTGATATTCACCAACCCAAAAATTGAGGAAAGCATGTACCCATATTCTAAACCTCAGAAGAAGTACCTCATGAAGAGGACATGAGCTGCCTTCTATCCCAGAGGAAAGACCCTACAGGCTCATCATTCAGTCTCTTTCTGTGTCAATAGCCTTTTCTCTCTAGTTACATAAATCTGACAAACAAATTCAACTGTAAAATGGCGATGTAAAACGGCAATGTTTGAGGCTGTGTTAGGGCTGCCAAATGCCCCCGGGGGGCGGATTTCCCCCCGCTTTCGAGCCCCGATTTCCGCTCCCGCGGAATCGGGGCCCAGGGGAAACCCCACCCCGTGTGCGCGTCACCCGGAAGTGACGTCACACGCTGGGGGTGAGGCCACGCCATTTGAGGGGAAAACAAAGAGTTTTCCCCTCAAATGGTGTGGCCCTGCCCCCAGCGTGCGACGTCACTTCCGGGTGATGTGCGTGCACACTTCAGACACCGGCTGGGAGCCCCCCGCTCCCGGCCAAAACAGACTTGGCAACCCTAGGCTGTGTATGTGTTTCTGGAGATGGATATCTATATTTAAGATTTAAATAATTTAAATACTGAATGAGCAGATTTTTAGAAGTTGTTATAATTTCAATCTCATTCAAATTCCAGTGCTGTAAATTATCCAATTTGTAGATTTTAAAAAATTGTAATGGCTAGTGGCTACACAATCAATTTTACTATCATCTGTCTGTCTATCTATCTATCTATCTATCTATCTATCTATCTATCTATCTATCTATCTATCTATCATCTATCTCATCTATCTATATATCTATCTATCTATCATCTTTTTATCTATTGTGGAGACCACCAACTATCACCAACTATCACAAAGGGATGCAGACAATTCACACATGTCTAGGAATTTCTTGAAATGGAGGATAACACCAAGGGCAGTGTGGGGCTACTCCCTTCATGTTGCTTCATCTGTGGGGAAGGTCTGTTCTCCCTTTGAAAGAACTGGGGTACACCTGAACTGGCCTTAAGACACACACCTCTCCGCAAATCCCATCTTTTGCCATTATTTATTTAGAACTGCTGGTTATGTTTCTTAATATCCCATTCTCTGGGTGGAGAATTTCAATAAACCAAAGGGCTATTTCACCTGTCCCTCAGATCCTTGCTAAGGCCATTTGAGTGATCAAATGCTATGAAGGAATCTCCATCGACCAGTGTGGTTGTGACGGTTCAAATTAATTTGCAACCTTTCCTGTCAAGAAACTGGGGGGGGGGGGCAGCTCAGGCCAATCTGCCTATCCTACTTCACCAGAAGCCTGGTTGCCCCAAAATGGGGACAGAAGAGCCACGTATGCTGTCCTAATCTCTTTGAAGGCTGACCATAAAATGTACCTGGCAGATACATCTCAAAAGCATTTGGGACTTTCATGTTGACACATAAATGCCTTTTGAGGGAGATGTTCAATTCTTTTTCTCCACGGGAATATGACTTTCTTTCTTTCTTTCTTTCTTTCTTTCTTTCTTTCTTTCTTTCTTTCTTTCTTTCTTTCTTTCTTTCTTTCTTTCTCCATCTTAAGCATATTGACTCCTACAGTAGCCTCAATCAATTAAAGGTATTTCACTGTCTAGTAATTGTGCAGAGGATTACTAAACCCTCTTGTGCCTGTTGATTTCAATAGGCCTAGTTGGGGTAGCTCTTCTTGGGATTGCACTGGAATGCTCCCACTCTCCTGGCTTTCTGCAAACTACACAAGACAGAATTATTCAGGAGGGATTTCTGTGCAGGAAACAGGGCTGTACTGTAATTACACGGCTCAGAAGAAACTTGGGGTAGAGAGTTATAAGGACTGTAGAAGAAGAAGAGAAGAAGAGATTGGATTTATACCCCGCCCTTCACTACCCAAAGGAGTCTCAGAGCGGCTTACAAACTCCTTTCCCTTCCCCTCCCCACAACAGACACCCTGTGAGGTAGGTGGGGCTGAGAGAGCTCTGACAGAAATGGCTCTTTTTCAAGAACAGCTCTTATCAGAACTACGGCTTGCCCAAGGTCATCCAGCCAGGTGCAAGTGGAGGAGTGGGGAATTGAACCTGATTCTGCCAGATTAGAGTCCGCGCACTTAATCACTACACCAAACTGGCTCTGTAGACTATAGTGCTGTGTTTAATTCATACTATCTGTTGCTGTTAAGTAGGTTCTTACTAAGTAATGTTTGCATTTGTTTATTTTGTCATCTTCTTATGTCTTATTTCATCTCTTGGCGGTTCCAAATTTCTACAAGTCAAATCCTATTGCATTGTCTATTGGATGTTCCATCCTGTTGATTGTAATTCTGTGTCATCTGCCTTGAGTGAGAAAGTTTGGCTAAAAAGAACATCAATAAATTAGGAAATAGATTTAAGTCCAGTAGCGCCTTAGAGACCTATAAGAGTTTCAGGTTAGAAGAGTTTCAAGAGTCAAATCTCCATTCATCAAATAGGAGCAGAGTAGAAATGGAGATCCCTTGAGTCGTTGTACCTTGGTCAGAAGGTGGGAGGGGTGTATGACGGACACCTGCTCCTTCTTCACTGCGAGGCAGATTTTTCCACCAAAACACTGTTCACCACTCTGACTGAGCAGCCTCTTAGTAGTGTATTTTAATATTATAACTTTCTGTGTGTCCCACTCGGTAATAGAGAAATTATTTGGCTTGTGCCCAGGCCAGAGATTTATTGTAACTAAGCAGGAGCCATTTTATAAGTCCCTTTGGAAATGGCACTTGGCACAAAGTAAAGTTGAAAAAGAAAGGCTGAGTTTATTGAACAGGCAAAGTTGGGTTAGGAATAGGGCAGGGAATGAGAAGTTCAGGTAACTATTGTTGTTTAAACAAATGACAACATTTTGAACAGGCAACAGAGTATAGTTGAAGCTTACATTGTTAGAGACCCAGTTCTTAACTATGAGAGATTTGTTTGCCTTGGAGATTTCTTTCAGCAACAGTGTGTCTTAATAAAGTTTCATAGAACCATCTGAGTTTCCTGGAAATTAGTACTTTCTTCCTGTATTGAAATACTTCCCTTGTTGGATTATAACTTTCCCTGTTTACTCTTGAGAAGTCTAAGATCATTTCCCTTTTCACACAAAACAGGGGTCCTTTCTGAGTTGCACCCACTGAACAACCAGGAAAAAAATATCCTCCTCTTTCTAGAGATGTTATCTTTTTCTGTTTGGCTAGACTGGCAGTTTCAACCTCCTGTCCAGTCTCCTCTGTCAAATCTAAACCCCAGTCCTGGAAACTGTGAATAGAGGAATGAAGCCAAGGTTGACACTCAGACTTTTAAGTTCTGATTTCTGAACTTTTACTCAAATGTGATAGTAAGCAGTAAGGGCTAGGAGTTGTGTCCCTTCACTTCCCAAGTGAACTTGTCTGTTTCCCTCAGACTAACACACACACTCCTCCTGACTGGCTACTGCCAAGCCAAAGTCCAAACAATGACTGACTCCCTCTGATAAGACTGACAGGACTTTTAAAAACTCTCTCAGCTGGCACTGTCCATTTAGAGACAAGGGGGTGCAAGCAGCCAGCAGCCTGTCAATCAAACTGTGCTTTACAGTGAGGCATTAACACCTAATCCCCCAGTTCACTGCTTTTGGTGCACTAAGCATCCTGGGTTTGGACATCAGTTTGTCACAGGGTGTCATAAAGAACACTTGTAAAACTTGATTACAAAAAAAGGGAAATACTTGGGGGCAGGAAATGAGCATCTGTAGCAAGGTAAGGATCCTGTGTCCTTGTTCATCCCTGGGTGGTCCATTATTCTGAACCTGTGAATTAACCCAAGTTCAGCAATCCAACTTCTTTTTGTGAGAGCTGCCACTCTTAGGTCGGCAATCAAATGACCTGAAAAATTAAAATGTTCTCCCACTGGTTTTTTGAGTCTTGCCATTTTAATGTCAGATTTTTTGTCCATTTACTCTTTTGTGTAGCAACTGATCAGCTTTTCCAATGTAGAGCATAGAAGGAAAGTTAATAAACCCGAGATGGTACGGCAGGTGTTGTTACATCCGGTTATTGTGTTGCCAGAGTGGATATGGGGACAGAGATGGTATATGGGTTTGTCGCAGGCCCTGGTCCCAGAGTCCATGTCCATGTTTGGAAGGGTATTGCTGTGGGTAAAAAGTTTTCAAGGTTAGGAAGCTCTGTCAGCAAAGAAAGGTTTGCCTCCAGATGCCTGTGAGGCCCTACCCCGTGACTTCCCATTTCAACCAACCGGAGTTTCACTGATAGTTGAAAGGACATTTTAGGATTTATAAAAGGACATTTTAGCATTTTAGTGCTTTGGCTTGGCATTTGCTGAATATGTTAGGGGTCATTTCCTGCAGGTGCGCACAGGAGCGGAGCTCCGGCAGTAAAGAGCCCAGGGGGTGGGCACATGCAACAAGCCCCCCCCCTTGCTCCCAGCAGCCCTCAGTCAGAGCAAGAAGCAGCCAGGTAAGTTGCAGAGCTCCCCCCAGGCCCCCCGGTCCAAAACAGTCCAGTGGCACTTTTAAGTTTTATTCAGGTACAAGCTCTCCCTCCTCTGTGAGGACAGATCTGCACATTCCCCCCCTCCCAATAGCTAGCAATTCAGAACAGTCCAGTGGAGCCTGAGCGGGGGGTGTTGCCTTCTGACCCACTTCCAGTGATGTCAGTGGGTGTGACATATGCAAATAAGTTATGCTAATGAGTTCCTGCACCTCTTTTTCTACGAAATGACCCCTGGTTATACTTATCCATAATAGGGGGAATTAGAGTTTTATTTTGGTAATAGCCCAAAAGGCAACTTCAGAACAATAAAAACTGAGAGGTCTTCCAGTGAACCAGAGGAGGGATGCCCTAGGATGAAGGTAGGCACCTAAGAAAACAAGCTAGGTAAAGATCCAGAAAATCAAAGAGACACATTGCATCTGCCAGAAGTTCCTATAGCAACATATGACAGTGACACCAACAGAAATGCACCTCTTAGAGTAGATTCTGGCTCCAGTTACAGGATTTAGAAATAAATACATTTTAAAAGATTCCTTCTTTCCAGGCTTGGGGAAGGGAAAGAGAATCAAGATGCACTCAGAGGGAACGTCCCTGAACGGCAGAAAGTGCAGTGAAGGGAATTCACAGATTCTAGGAATTTCACCAAAAAAGGAAAGTCAGGGAACTCTTGGTGCACCGAAGAGGCAGTCTAATTGGGAAATGGAGTGTCGGAAGTAGCTCTCAACTGTCCAGTCCTGAGTCAGATAAGTAGAAAACTTTATTGATTTAAAATGTTGGTGAGACTGGAATCTTTTTTTGTTTGTTAAAAGTATAGTTAATATGATAGAAACGTATTATGTCCAATGCACCTTGATTAATTATCAAGCTGTTCTGATTGAAGTCTAAAAATTCCAGTTCCTGGTGGACTGTCCCTGTCGTGCCTGTAATGAGCTTCTATAGAATCAAGATGACAGGATCCATTCTGCCCCCCTGGCTCTTTCCCTCCTCAGAGGAGAAGGGGGAGGAGCCCTCAGTCAACTGTAGGAAGCAGGAACTAGGATAGACTGGCCAGAAAGAGCTGTGATGTTAGAAGCAGGAAGCAACATAGAGTCAGCTGCTCTTGGGCCGGATTGCAGGCCTGCGTGGGCTGGATATGGCCCATGGGCCATATGTTTGACACCTCTGATCTATATTGTTATGGATGAGAGGAACCAGAAGAGGCACTTCAACTGGCTGACAAGCATCTAACACAACTCAGTCAGGAGACAGAAATTGCCAACTATATACAACTACCTACCAAAGGAAAGAAAAAGAAGTTCCACACCAGAAAAACAGGACTGCACTTTCCTGTAACTGTTGTTCATCAAGTGGGCTTCTGTGCAGGCACACATTGTACTGCAGGTGCGTGAGCCAGCTACGGAAATTATTTCCAAAGCTTTCTAGTAGACTAGGAACATACCTCCTCCCTCTGGCACACTCCTGCTGAAACAATCACATGACCAGGACGAGTAGTGCTTCTTCCTCTGTTCTCTCCATGCTGCTGTCAGAGACCCCAAGAAACTAAGGTTCAAAATAGTTCACAGCAGGTCAGAGGGGAAAGAGGACTGTGTGCCTATACATACAGAAGACCACTCGATGAACAACAGCTACTGGTAAGTGTAACCCTATGTTCATCACTGTGGCTTCCGTACAGTACCACACTGAGAGATTAGCAAATTCACTGACTGGTGGGTGTGAAGCTCTCAAAGAAAGAGACTATGGAGGACTGCTTCCCAAAAATTCTTTAGCATCCCATATGGACATTCACTCAGAACTGTCTTATAAAGGAGCAGGGAGATCTCCTTGAGTGCCTCAACAAAATTACACACAGGAACGAGGCAAAAAGTAACAGCACTCTGTTGGAGAAAGCCATGATACATTAAGCGCCATTGAACAGTCGTGTACACTCAAGACAGAGAGTGATAACCTCTTCCAACCCACAAGGATGGGTTGTGCAAGGAAATTGATCAGCCCTCTTTGGAGGCTGAGAGACAAATAAAAAGTAGTGTGGGGTCCCTAGAAGACCCAAAATAATAAAAGTCACATTCAAGGAATGTAAGGATTGCACAAATGTTTGTGTAAGGATAGAGTTGTGTGACTTGAGGACTGAGAGCCAATCCCTGGGAGGGGATCCTGGCCAGGTGACCACCAGACATCTTAACCTTGTGAAACTTCATGAATGGAGGGGACATAGGGTAGGACCCACAATGACCTCATTCCACAGTTGGAACTGCTACATACTTTTTAAAAAGTGTTATAATTTGGCCACCAAATGAGAAGGGAGCACTCACTGGAGAAGACCCTGATGCTGGGAAAGATTGAAGGTCAAGGAAGATGGGGACGGGAAAGAATGAGATTGCTAGACAGTGTTATCGAGGCAACGAACATGAAGTTGAGCAAACTCCGGAGCATGACAGAAGACTGGAAGGCCTGACGTGGTTTGGTCCATGGGGTCACGAAGAGTCGGACTTGACTGTGCGACTGAACAACAAACACCTCTGTTTGTAATATCTATAGAAATCCAATAAGGAAGAGGACAGTTTAGAGAGTTTGAGTACCAACCAGTGGCCAAAACATAATCGACAACACAAGAAGCAGAGACCGAACCTCCGTAGAGCATCCTACGTGGAGTTTAAATATCGCAATAACTATATCCATTATCTTGGAAAATAGTAACTACGGGGGGGGGGAGTCCCTAAATTGGAATGTTTACCCCCATCCCCCAATTTAAAGTCACAGTTGTAGTCCTTAAACAGGTGTGTACAACATGATCCCGGACTGCATCATTAGTAACAGAATCCTTCCTCAGATTTGCATTTCACTCTCTGTAGGGCATGCCATGGCTATTAATATAGACCCCAAATGTTTTCTTGGCAAAACATCGTACAGGAACTAGAAGAGCCACAATTTAATTCGACTTGTTCCCATTTTTTGATCTTTCCGATGATGCTCGAGATGGACAGAGATCTGTTTTCCTCACTGGGAGTCTTTTTGCTGGGCATTTTTGGAATCGAGTCCATTGTTTCCCTGTTGGGGAATGGATTCATCCTAGCCGTGAATGGCCATAGCTGGCTCCGCAGCAAGAAGATGCCCCCTTGTGATTTCCTCTTGACTACTCTGAGCCTCTCCAGGTTTCTTTCGCAGTGGGTTTCTTTGAGTAGCCGTTGTATGTATTTCAGCTATCCAGAGACATATTTATATAGTAAAGAAGAGCAGGCATTCAATTTCTCCTGGTTTTATTTGAACACAGCCAGTCTCTGGTGTGCCACATGGCTCAATGTCTTCTACTGTGTGAAGGTCACAACCTTTACTCACCCTCTCTTTTCATGGCTGAAGCTAAGAATTGGGGTGATGGTGCTCAGATTCCTTGGAATATCTCTCCTACTTTTCATAATCTGCTCTATTCATCCAGTCGTGGAGTATTTTGAAGATGAAAAATGCCACAATCTCACAGAAAACCTGCGAGAGAACAGCAGCCAAAGGGAGGCTCGTGGCACCAACTCTTTAAGGTTTTTAAATACTCTTGAGATTTTTTTTACTGCCATCAGTTTCAGCATCTGCTTAACAGCATCTGTTGTTTTGCTTCTCTCTCTGTGGAGGCACATGAGGAATCTGAAGAAGAGCGGCCTCAGCACCAAGGACTTCAGCACTCAGGCCCACCTCAGAGTCATGAAGCCTTTGCTTCTCTCCCTTTTCTTCTACATTTTACATTTTGCCGCCATGATCCTTCTCCTCACGAAAACTTTCAGGTACGGCCAACTTGAGCAGCTGATTTGTGAGATATTCGTCTATTCATATCCTTCAGCACACTCCGTCATTTTGATATTCACCAATCCCAAGCTGAGGAAAGTGTGTTCCCATGTTTTAAACCTCAGAAGAAGTGCCTCATGAAAAAGATATGTGCTCCCAGAGAAATACTGTACATACGTGTAACTCTGTCTCTTTCTCTATCAACAGCTTTTTCTCTCTAGTTACATAAATCTGACAGGCATTCCCCAATTGTGGAGACTGCCAACTGTTACAAAAGGGATGGAAACCATTCACCCATGCTGCATTTGAATTTTTCTTTTCTTTTTTTTGAAATTTTTTATTATTTTGTTTGTTTTTTTGTCTGCATTTGAATTTCTCGAAATGGAGGATAACTGTGTTGGTCTGTTCACTTCACACGGCTTCATCCTTGGGGATGCCCTGTTCTCCATTTGAAAGAACCGAGTTACACTTGAACCTGCCCTAAGACACACAACTCTCTGGAAATTTTATCTTTTGCCATTATTTATTTGGACTCTTTTGCTTATTATCTTAATATCCCATTTCCTTGGTGGAGAATTTCAATAGACTAAAGGGCAATTTCATTGATCCCTCAGACCCTTGCTAACTATTTTTAAGAGCCACTTGAGTGATCAAATGCTATGAAGGAATCTCTGTGGAACAGTGAGGTTGTGGTGGTTTGAATTTGCAATCTATCCTGTCATGAGACTTGCGGAGGTGGGGAGCTTGGACCAGTCAGCCTAACCTTCTTCACCACAACCCTGGTTTTGCCCCAAAATGGGGGTAGAAGAGCCATGTATGCTGTCCAAAGTGGTTTGAAGACTGGCCTTAAAATGTACTGGACAGATACATCTCAACAGCATTTGGGACTGTCATGATAGCTCACGGGTACATTTTGTGAGAGAGGCACAATTGTTCTTCTCCATGGGATGTATCCTTCTTCTTCTTTTTTGCTTTACTTTCTTAAGCTTCTTTACTCCCAAAGTAGTCTCACTGAGTTAAATGTGATTTACTCTCTAGTAAGTGTGTGCAGGATTGCTAAACCCTCCTGTGACCATTGATTCCAATAGGTTTAGATGGGGTAATTCTGCTCGGGATTGCACTGGAGAACTCCCGCTCTCCTGGCTTTCCGCAAACTCTGCAAAACTGAATTATTCAGGAGGGCTTTTTGTGCAGGAAACAGGGCTAGACTCTAACAATATGGCTCAGAAGCAGCTTGGGGTAGAGATTTATAGGGAGTGTAGGCAATACTGCTGTGTTTAAATCACACTCCGTGTAAGTAGGTTTTTTCTATGTAATTTTTGCATTTGTTTAATGTGTCACCTTAATACTTCTGCTTTCCTTTGCCTCTGGTTGGTTCCAGACTTCTACAAGTCAAATCCTATTCCATTGTCTGTTGGATGTCCCATATTGTTGATTGTAAGGATTTACTCTGTGTAGACTGTCCTGAGTCCCCATGAGAATGGTGGGCCATAAATAACATAAATAAATAAGGAATTTGCCCTAGACTGTGACTTGCCCTTTCACCCAACTGGAGTATTATTGCAAGCTAATAATTTTTTCTTCATTCTTTGTTTTTTATCCATTGAGTTTGTGGCTGTGTCCTTTATAAAAGGACATTTTAGGATTAAAATGTGTTTTGGCTTGACATTTTCTGAATGTGTTGTACCCATCCATAATGGGGGAGTTAGAGTTTCATGTAGGTAGGCATCAGGCTTTGTATCCTGCAACTCTGTCCAGTCTTCTCTATAGGACTTCCTCCAGTGGAGAATGGTATTATCTAACTGAGAAAGGCTTCCTTTAAAGGAGAAAAATGTTTCTTTGTTAGAGGAAGTTCTTCTATTAGAAGACCTGATGGAAGAAAATCATAGGCTCCACCTCCAAGGGCCTTTAAAACCATACGCATTGTGTGATTACAGTCAAATTGTGTTTCACAGAAGATTTTAGAATGAGTTTAGCCCCATGAAGACTTACAGAGAGAGGAGAAAACCCACTTTTTCTTATAATTTATCAACTACATTAGAAGATTTTTAATTGTTCGATAGAAATTTCCCACAGCATTTTATTGTTGTGAATTGATGATGACGATGATGACGATGACAATCTGCAATATTTTTTAAAGGACAGATTCAGCCCTAACAGCCTAGACTAGCCCAAACTCATCACAGTTGGAAGCTAAACAGGGATGGCACTTAGCTGGGAGACCATAGCAATTGGGAAGATTCCTAGAGGGCTTGACCGCCTCCTTAGTGAAGTGTGTGGTGGTTGCAGCAGCGAGCGGCGAGAACATCGATGGCGGCAGCGGCGGCGGCAGCGGTGGAGCCCAGATGGTGTAGCGCGGAAAGAACTGACATAGCGATCCCTGGTGGCAGACGACGGCGGTGGAGACCAGTGATGGCGCACGATGACGTGCATTGTGAGCGCGGTGGAACCGATCAGGACAGAGCCGAGGCTGAAGCAAGCACGAAGGCGTGCGCTGAGGAACGGTCCCACCGACGAAGCTGCCGGCCCAGTGGAAAAAGATGCCAGAAACCATCGAGAAAGAAAGCCGAGCCAGAAATAGATGCAGCGGGCCCACCACAAGGGTGCTGGTAGGAAATCTCCACCCCTATAGTATGTGGCCTTAGTTAGGGTAAAAACATTTCTTAGAACACTCCTGTAAACCGCCCAGAGACACCTAGGGGTTAGGGCGGTATAATAAGTCGAATAAATAAATAAATAAATAAATAAACAAACAAACAGCTCCACCCTCATCAGACAATGCCCCCCCCCCAATCTCCCAGCATTTGCCAGGGTGGAGCCCAGCAATCCTGTACTTTATTTATTTATTCAGTAATCAGAGGAATCAAAGTTTGACAGGCCATATCAAATCAGCTTCAGTGTCTCCAAGTGCTTTCTTGCCGCTGACATCCTACCTGTCACCATGTCTGGTGGGAGATGCATGTCTGTCAGTCACATCAATTCTATCCTGACCCACTCCACTTCTTTCTCTTGGTACATAGAACCCAACTGGGCACATTTGGAACCTGTGAGGCCCTCGACCTCTGTCAGTCAGATCTCAGTGATAAAGGCCCAAATTACTCTCCCATGGAAGACCAAGTATTGGATGTGTGTGTGTTATGTACCATCAAGTCCCTTCCAACCTGTGGTGACCCTATGAATAGCTGGCCTCCAAAATATTGTTAACAGCATTGCTCAGTTCTTACAAACTGAGGGCCATGATTGATTGAGTTGATCCATCTCAAGTTGGGTCTTCCTCTTTTTCTACCATCTTCAGCATTATGTTTTGGGTACTAGGGGCTTTTGTTAGAAACCACCCAATGTGGAGTTTGATAACCACACCCACAAGGAAAAGAGGCAGGTGACATATCTAGAGTACTGTTGGTTGGGGAGAGACTTGGGAAAAGGCATAATAATCCTTACCTGTCATCTCTTCCCCTATCTGATCCATCTAGAGTTTCCAAGTATCACTGTCTGAGCTGAAATTTCAGGGGGGGGGGTTGCCTTCATTCCAGGGCTTCTGGGACCAAGAATCGGGGTCAGGGTTCGGAATCAAGGGGATAAGCTATTTGGCCTTTTCCATTTGCCCTGTCTGTCCCATCTACATGTCCATGGGCCTCTACTCTGAACTAAAGTTGCCAACTGCCTGGAGAAAAAAATGCCCTTACCTTTTCATAGAAGGCATTTGGGATGTTAGTTACCTCCATGTCATGAAAAGTTCCAGTGGTCTGTTTCTGCACATGAAGCCTCTATTAAAGGGACAGGACATATTCTGCCAGGCCCACTGGCAACCCTATACGCTATACCGCTAAATGTCATTAGGCTCCAATTATCCCACCAGGCTCCACTCCCTATTCTGTCAGACCACCTCTTAGTTCCTAGCCTCTCCACTCAGGGTCTGATCATTAGGAAACCTTGCTGTCGGAGTCGTGATTTGACTCCCAGAGCCATAAGGCAATGCTTGTCCATGAAAATCCAGTTGATTTGCTTACAATGCGGAGCATGAACAGTATCCACAAAGATGCAAATGCCGAAATGGAAATGCTGTAACAGAATCTCTGCAGACTTTGCATTTACATTGATCTCAAAACCACTGTGCACTTTAGTGTCCCCCCCAAAAAAAATTAGCACTTTTCGTGGGGCATATTCAAAAATTAACGACAGCCAGATTCCTTGGAATAGGTCTCCTAGCTTTCATAATCTGCTCCATTCGTCCAGTCAGGAGGTATTTTGAAGATGAAAAATGCCACAATCTCACAGGAAACCTGCCGGAGGACACTAGCCAAAGAGACGGTCATGACACCAACGGTGTTATGTTTTTAAATACTCTTCAGATTTCTTCTACTGGCACCAGTTTCAGCATCTGCTTAATGGCATCTGCTGTTTTGCTTCTCTCTCTGTGGAGGCACAAGAGGAATTTGAAGAAGGGCGGCCTCAACACCCTCAGCACTCAGGCCCACCTCAGCATTGTAGTCTAAATTCAGAAGCTTGAATATGTTATTGCTAATTTTGCTTGGCTGACATTAATATCCCGAGAGCTAATGTCAATGGCTTTCAAATTCATAAGGAAGATTGGCCCAATTAGCTTGCGTTTAAAGCAGACAAGTGTTTTTTACCTATTCCTTTGGAAAGCAAGCCCACTGGTCTATCATTTATTAATGACAATGTTATTAATAATGTATTCTTAAAGAAGCCAAGGCAAGACTTGTTTTAAATGGACCAAACTTTTCCTGTGCTGAGCAAAGCTGAACACTGACTCAGCAAAAATAAAAAAGTCTTCCCCCACTGCTGTATCCCCACCCATTAGCCTTGAAGGAGTGCAGGATGCCAACTGCAGCTGCAGTCCATCCTCTCCCTCTCCAGGGCAACAAGCCCCCTCCCCAACACCCAATCATGCCCCCCTCCATCCTACAAAAACTTTCACCAAGACCTTGTACAGCTCAGTAGTTAGGGCACAAGGCACGGGACTCTGTCTTGGAGCTTCCTGCCGTGCAGACTTAGATCAAGGGGCGAGGCACTTTGGTGGCGGGTAACACACAGAGAGGGTACTTTAGCACTTCAGGGCAAGCACTTGGCACTAACACCCAAGGAGGAAAGTGAAGTCTGTACTCTGCGGCTGACCTCTCCCATTTCAGAACCCTAACAGGTAGCGCCAATCTGCCTCAATCCAGCTGTCGGCGGAGATCATCTGTAAGGGCGACCAGTGCTGTCTCCATCCTGTGGCTGGGGTGGAAGCCTGATTGAAATGGATCCAACACCGATGCATCCTCCAGAAAATTTCTGCAACTGTTTGGCCACTGCTCTTTCAATTACCTTGCCCAGAAATGAAGGATTCAAGACTGGGTAGTAATTAGTCAGATTCATAGGATCTGAGGTTGTGTTTTTTTTCAAGAGCGGGAAAAGCACTGCATCTCCCTCTTGATATATCATGCTATCACTATCGATACAGTCCTCAAAGCCGCAGTATCCTCTGCAAAACATCACATAGAAGCCAGAAAAGACACAATTTAATTTGTCTTCTTTCCATCTTAGATATTTCTCTCCAAAAATGGTAGTGATGCACAGAGATCTGTTTTCCCCACTGGGAGTCTTTTTCCTCTTGGCCACACTGAGCCTCTCCAGGTTTCTTTTGCAGTGGATTTCCATGAGCAGCCAATGTGTGTATTTCAGTTCTCCAGAGACATACATAGATTGTGAAAAAATGATGGACATTTACGTTCTCCTGCTTTTATTAGAACTCAGCCAGCCTCTGGTGTGCCACATGGCTCAATGTCTTCTACTTTCCTCACCCTTTCTTTTCATGGCTGAAGCTAAGAATTGGGGTGTTTAACGGCATCCCTTGTTTTGCCGCTCTCTCTGTGGAGGCACAAGAGGAATCTGAAGAAGGGCGGGCATGGCACCAAGGCACTCATGCCCACCTCAGCATCATGAAGCCTTTACTTCTCTCCCTCTTCTTCTACATTTTATATTTTACCCTCAATGTTTTCAAGGATGTCAAGTCTGAGCAGCCGATTTGTGAGATATTCCTGTCTTCGTATCCTTTAGCGCACTCCGTCATCTTAATATTTACCAATCCCAAATTGAAGACAGTGTGTAAAGTAAAGGTAAAGGTTCCCTTGCTCAAAAGCCAGTTGAATCTGAGTCTAGGGTTGTGGTGCTCATCTCCGTTTCAAAGCCGAATAGCCAGCGCTGTCCGAAGACGCTTCTGTGGTCATGTGGTCGGCATGACTAAACACCGAGGCGCACAGAACGCTGTTCCCTTCCCACCGAAGTGGTACCTACTTATCTACTTGCAATTTCTTGCTTTCGAACTGCTGGGTTGGCAGGAGCTGGAACTAGAGAGGGGAGCTCACTCCGTCATGCGGCACACTCGGGTCTCGAACTGCTGAATTACTGAACTTCCACAGCCTGCAATTCAGCGTCTTAACCACTTGAGCCACTGCAGCTCCTAAGACAGTGTGTACCCATGTTCTAAACCTCTGAAGAATTGCCTCATGAAGAGGACATGAGCTGCCTCCTATCCCAGAGGAAAGAAGAAGAGTTGGATTTATACCCCGCCCTTCACTCAGAGTCTCAGAGCAGCTTACAATCTCCTTCCCTTCCTCTCCTCACAACAGACACCCTGTGAGGTAGATGGGGCTGAGAGAGCACTGAGAGAACTGCTCTTGAGAAAACAGCTCTTAGAGAAATATGACTGACCCAGTGTCACCCAGCTGGCTGCATGTAGAAGAGTGGAAACTCAAACTCGTTTCTGTAAATTAGAGTCAAATGGTGGGAGGGGTGTAATAACAAACACTTGTAAGGTATACAGAGGTACAATTCATTTTGTAATCAGCTTGATTGTAGCAGAAGGGAAATACTTGGGGGCAGAACGCTACCATTTGTAGTGAGATAGGAATTCTGTGTCCTTGTCCAGCCCTGGATGGTCCATTTTTCTGAAACTCTGAATTAACTCAAGCTCAGCAAACTTGTGTTGTAGTTTCCCTTTGAAACTTCTTCGTGTGAGGACTGCCACTTTTAGGTCAGCAATCAAATGACCTGGAAGATTAAAATGTTTTCCTTCTGGTTTTTGAATGCTGCAGCTTTTAAGCTCCCATTTTTGTCCATACTTTTATATAGCAAAAGCTAAGAATTGGGGTCCTGATGCCCAGATTCCTTAGAATATCTCTGCTAACTTTCACAATCTGCTCCATTCATCCAGACATGAGGTCTTTTGAAGATGAAAAATCCCACAATCTCAAAGGAAACCTTCCAGAGGTCACCAGCCAAAGGGAGGCTCATGGCACCAAGTGCGTTATGTTTTTAAATACTCTTCAGATTTCTTCTACTTCCATCAGTTTCAGTATCTGTGTATCTGCATCTATTCTTTTCCTTCTCTCACTGTGGAGGCATAAGAGGAATCTGAGGAAAAGCGGCCTCAGCACCAAGGACGTCAGCACTCAGACCCACCTCAGCGTCATGTCACCCAGCTGGCTGCATGTAGAAGAGTGGAAACTCAAACTCGTTTCTGTAAATTAGAGTCAAATGGTGGGAGGGGTGTAATAACAAACACTTGTAAGGTATACAGAGGTACAATTCATTTTGTAATCAGCTTGATTGTAGCAGAAGGGAAATACTTGGGGGCAGAACGTTACCATTTGTAGTGAGATAGGAATTCTGTGTCCTTGTCCAGCCCTGGATGGTCCATTTTTCTGAAACTCTGAATTAACTCAAGCTCAGCAAACTTGTGTTGTAGTTTCCCTTTGAAACTTCTTCGTGTGAGGACTGCCACTTTTAGGTCAGCAATCAAATGACCTGGAAGATTAAAATGTTTTCCCTCTGGTTTTTGAATGCTGCAGCTTTTAAGCTCCCATTTTTGTCCATACTTTTATATAGCAAAAGCTAAGAATTGGGGTCCTGATGCCCAGATTCCTTGGAATATCTCTGCTAACTTTTACAATCTGCTCCATTCATCCAGACATGAGGTCTTTTGAAGATGAAAAATCCCACAGTCTCAAAGGAAACCTTCCAGAGGACACCAGGAGGAGGAGGAGATTGGATTTATACCCCGCCCTTCACTTGGAGTCTCAGAGCGGCTTACAAACTCCTTTCCCTTCCCCTCCCCTCCCCACAACAGACACCCTATGAGGTGGGTGGGGCTGAGAGAAGTCTGACACAAACTGCTCTTTTTCAAGGACAGCTGTGCCAGAACTATGGCTTGCCCAAGGTCATCCAGCCAGATGCAAGTGGAGGAGTGGGGAATCAAACCCGGTTCTCCCAGATTAGAGTCCGCACACTTAACCACTACACCAAACTGGCTCTCACCAGTCAAAGGGAGGCTCACGGCACCAAGTGCATTAATGTTTTTAAATACTCTTCAGATTTCTTCTACTTCCATCAGTTTCAGTATCTGTGTATCTGCATCTATTCTTTTGCTTCTCTTACTGTGGAGGCATAAGAGGAATCTGAAGAAAGGCGGCCTCAGCACCAAGGACCTCAGCACTCACGTCCACCTCAGCGTCATGAAGCCTTTGCTTCTCTCCCTCTTCTTCTACATTTTACATTTTGCCACCATGATCCTTGCCCTCACTGATGTTTTCAAGTATGGCAAGCTTGAGCGGTTGATATCTGATACATTCCTCTCTTTGTATCCTTCAGCACACTCCGTCATCTTGATATCCACCAGTCCCAAGCTGAGGAAACTATGTACCCATGAAGAGGACATTAGCTGCCTTCTATCCCAAAGGAAAGACCCTATCGGCTCATTACTCTGTCTCTTTTCTTTGTGAGAATTTCGGTTAGTTAAAGGGCAGTTTCATCCATCCTTCAGACCATTGCTAACTATTTCTAAGGCCATTTGAGTGATCAAGTGCTATGAAGGAATCTCCATGGGCCAGTGTGCTTGTGGTGGTTCAAATCTGCAATCTATCCCACCATGACACTTGTGAGCAGTGTTCCCTCTAAGCTGAGTTAGGGTGAGCTAGCTCACAGTTTTTTAGCCTCCGGCTCACACATTTTTGTCTTAGCTCATGAAGGAGGGCTCCAGAGCAAACGAATTTATGCAGTAGACAAATCACTCGCTCACAACTTTAATGCTAGTTGCTCACAAAGTAGAGTTTTTGCTCACAAGACTCCACAGCTTAGAGGGAACATTGCTTGTGAGGGGTCTGGGTGGAGCTTGGAGTTTCTTTAAACTTTATATTGAGAGGCTTTAGTTCCAGTATTTTTCCATAACACTTCGGCAGACTTCTTTAGTATCTCTCAAACTCTTTTGCTTTCCCAGAGGATTGGTACACCCTTTTCAGTACCCAAACACCTTCTTTTAAAATGCCAGTGTTTTACTGAGTCTTTAGGTGTCTATAGTCAGTTTTGATTCACACCAGATAAGGGATCTCTGTATTCTTCAGAGCTATTTTCCCTGTTTAATAGGTAGGAAACTTCTTCGCTACCTTTAAGATCTTTCCCATTTCCTTGGCCTGAATGGGAGTCTCCGTACACTCCCCAAACCTCCTAGCTTCTTTCCCCAGTTCTCCTGTATGTGTTAAACTGCTCTCAGTTAAGGTTGAAATCAGACTTTCTCAGTCAAGGCTGAATTCTGACTTTCTCCAGTCAAGGGACTTGCCATTTCAACCTACTGCAGTTTCACTGAAAGCTAATAGTTTTTATTCTGTCTTCGTTCTTTATCCATCGAGCTTGTAACTGTGTTCTTTATAAAAGGACATCTCAGGATTTATTAAAAGGACATTTAGGATTTTAGTACTTTGCTTTGGCATTTGCTGAATGTTGTGTACATATCCATAATGGGGGGAATATGAGCTTTATTTAAGTAATAATCCAAAACAGAACTTCAGAACTATAAAAACTGAGAGGTCTTCCAGGGAACCTGAGAAGGGATGGCCAGGGATGGAGGTAGGCACCTACAAAGACAAGCCAGGAGGTAGGCACCTACAAAGACCTACACAGAGAAGCTGTGAGGAAAATCAAAGAGGCACATTACATCTGCCAGAAGTTCCTATAGCAACATATGACAATGACACCAATAGAAATACTCATCTTAGAGTAGATTCTGGTTCCAGTTATAGGACTTAGAAATAAATAGATTACAGATGATTCCTTCTTTCCAGGCTTGGGAAAGGGGAAGAGAATCAAGGTGCACTCAGAGGGAAGGTCCCTGAATGGCAGAAAGTGTGGTGAAGGGAATTCACAGATACTAGGAATTTCTCAAAAAAAAAAAGGAAAGGCAGGGAAATCTTGGTGCAGGGAAGAGGAAGTCTCAGTGGGAAAGAGAGTGCCAGAAGTAGCTCTCAACTGTCCATTCTTGAGTCAGATAAGTAGAAAACCTTATTAGTTTAAAATGTTAGTGTGATTGGAATCTTTTTTTGTTAAAAGTACAGCTAATCTGAGGCCCCGGTCACACGGCGAAGTTGCCGTGGGAGAGGCACGTATGGTGGGTTGATTATCCGGGCGCGATCACACCCCAACATCTGGAAAGTGGAGTGCACTCGTGGCTTACCGCCGACAATGCGAGTTTAAAAACTAGTACCTCCAAAGTACTAGTAAATGTTTGCCACAGGCTGCCTCCAGACACCCGTGGTGTGCCTCCAGACGCCCGCAGTGTGATCGCGCCGGTGCGCGGCATTCCCCTCCGGTCCCTCATTTACCCGCCGGCACCAAGGGAAGGACCAGTGATGTGCCGCCAGCGCGTCTGATCGCGTAATCGCAGATCAAACTGAACTGGGGCAATTAGCCACGCCTCCCCCCCCCCGGGATATCCAGCCCGTGTGACCGGGGCCTGATAGAAACATATTATGTCACACACCTCAATTAATTGTTGAGCTGCTTTGATTGAAGTATCAAATACCAGCCTCTGGTGGACTGTCCCTGTCGTGCTTCCAATGAATTTCTATAGAATCAAGGTGGCAGGATCCATTCTGCCCCCCCTCTACCATTTCTCAGCTTCTGTACTGTAAAGGGCCCCTAACCAGTCCCAAGAGAATGACCATAGAGCCTAAAGAGAGGAAAAAGAAAGGCCAACAATATGGAAGGTTGACAGCAACAAATCCTGATGCCACAAGTATTGTGAAGCTGTCACACAAAAACTTATTGTAGCTGTGGTGATATGTTTTGGAAAAATCTCAGAATATTTGTGTACAAGACACCTTGCCATGTCAGTTATCAGAATAAGTCTCATCCAAAAGCATGGAGACAAACTAAATGAAGCTGGACACGCATGAGCACCTTCCTCCAATCCCACCAGCATTTAAGAGCATAACTGTTTATTAAGGAGAAAATTTAAAAAATTAACACCTGAACATATTACTAAGCTAAACTCCCTGATATCAGATCTTCATTCGCCCAGGAAAGGGTTGAGGGAACTGGTACAGGATGTGAACAAGTGCTTCTCCTCTGTCCTCAACTGCACTCCACCACTCAGGTGTTATAAAAAGCTTTAAAAAAATGGAAATTATTTCACATTGAATTTCATAGGAAGGAGGAGCTCTACTATTTCCCTTGGCACCAAAGCCTGTTCATTATTCTAACCAGCTCCATAATGCCGAAGGCATTGGTTATCAGGAGCTTTAACACCTGAGTGGTGGAGTGCGGTTGGGAACAGAGGAGAGTTATTCTGATAATTGTATTCAATATGAATGTATAAAATGTTTAATTTTTCTGATTTTTGTTGCAGCTTTACCATATAATTACGGCCTGATGAATGGCCGAAACTGAGATTTACCTGGGACATCCGTTGCCATGGTTAATGCTACATGGTTAACCTTAGGTACTGTGGTTTAGCTTTATATGTTTAAATTCAACCTGTACTTGTACTGCATCTTTAAGGAATAGTTAATAAGAGGTTTTTTGCAATTATATTTAAATTCAACTTGTACTTATTTCAAATAGAATCCTTGTGTGTATTCCTTCATTACAGTGTTTTTCAGATTTAGTTTATTAAAAACAAGTCTCACTCGCCACCTTGTGGTGGATAATGATTAAGAACTAGAACTTGTGACTGCCAGACAATCTTAGGATCTCCAGGCTATTCTACACACAGTGCCATACAGTAATCGTAATTATCCCCAAAGCCAGCTAATTATGACTGTCCCTTAACAGAACAACAGAGTTTGAGTCTAGTGGCACTTTTCAGACCAACAAAGTTTGGTGTAGTGGTTAAGTGTGTGGAGAACCAGGTTTGATTCCCCACTCCTCCATATGCAGCTGCTGGTGTGACCTTGGGTCAGCCACACATTCTCTCAGAGCTGTTTCTGTCAAGAGCTCTCTCAGCCCCACCCACCTCCCAGTGGGTGGGGAAGGGAAAGGAGTTTGTAAGCCGCTGTGAGACACCTTTGGGTAGTGAATGGCGGGGTATAAATCCAATCTCCTCCTCTTCTTCTTCTTAATCTGGGTGTAAGCTTTCATTGGTCTTCAAGGTGCCCCCGGGACTCAAACTTCATTCTGCTGCTTCAAACCAACATGGCCACCCCCCTGAATCTGCTGTAACAGAAAGGGAGAGCGAATTAACCCTGAGATGGAGCGGGGCAAGGATAAAAATTTGTTCCCAGTCTTCTGCAACTTCGTGTATCCCTCAGTCTTAATCAGGGCTGTATCGTGCTTAGGGTCTCCCCCCCCCCCCAAGAGGTGCCAGAACTCCCAAGAGGGAAATGAAGTTTTCAATCTGTATACTGAAAACTCATGAACTTCTAAACATTTTTTTAAAAAAATTGTCAAAGAGGTTCCGGAACTCCATTCCAGTGTATTTCCCCAGAAAAATGGTCCTCTACTGGCAATGTTTCCTTTCTAGCGGCCGTCTCCTTTCTGATGGATTCTGTCTCATGCATGCTGGAAAACTGGTTCAGAGACGGCAGCTAGAATGAGGTTTGAGACATTACATGAGATAAGGTAGCCAAGAAGTTTTATTTCTGTGGTTCTGTGGTTCTAAAAGTGGGAGGGTCTATGGAATTCAGATGGTAAGTCCCCAAATTAACAGTTTGGGGAGCTCCCTTCAAATTTCACACAAGACAACTGAAAAAATATCCTCCATCCCTTGTGATGCCTGTTGGGTTTTGGGCTATTTGCAGTCAGGAGGAATCACCTGGGTAAACAGTGAAACGTCTGAATGTTCTCAAATCAGTTCTGTGCTCTGCCTCTTGAGTTTGTGTCTCCAGTAATTGGGTGCTCACAGCCCTCCTGTGTCACGTGGTCGCTACGGCAAAACGTTGGCCGAAATGACTTATTACCTGACCACCTCTGAACTGCCATGAACTTTCCGTTGTTGTGAGGATGAAATGGAGACTCATGGGTAGGGTCCCCAGCTTCCCTGGCAGGAACACTATGTTAAGAAATCTCTCACAATTATGCAGCCATAGCAGCCAGGAGGGAAGGAGGCAAATACCTCCAGCGCCAGAGACTTGTAGAGGAAGAGTCAGGGGGTCCAATTCTACAGGCCCCCAAACAGGTTGCCCCATCCCTTCCATTGTTCTCTATGGTGGGAAAAAAGTTACTTTTTTCCCACCATAGAGAACAATGGAGGGAATAGACCGCCAGCGCCTACAGTGGAAGAGCCACACTCAAGGGGCCAAAGAGCCGCATGTGGCTCTAGAGCCGCAGTTTGCCTACCACCGAGTTAGGCTATGTTCAGCCACTGCTGATTTTTCAGGTTGGCCAAGTCTGCAGTGTTTTTCATGTTCTTTAATTGTTGTCTGGATGCTATGCTGTGTGGTCCTGATGTAAACCTGTCCACAACTGCAGGGTATGCGGTATACTCCTGCAGTAGTGAGGGGGTCTCTTCTATCTTTTGCCGATCGTAGCATCTTTTGTATTTTTCTGGTGGGTCTGAATACTGTTTGTAGGTTGTGTTTTTTCATAAGTTTTCCCATCTGATCAGTGATTCCTTTGATATATGGCAAAAACCTTAGAGAGTTTTAGTCCCAACCAGTGGTCAAAACATAATCGACATCACAAAAAGCAGAGACCAAACCCTGTTACAGCCTCAGCAGAGCATCCTACGTGAATTTTAAATATTGCAATAACTATATCCGTCATCATGGAAAATATTGGCTGCAGGAAAAACATCTCTAAATTGAAATGTTTACCCCAAAAAAAGATTTACTTCAGTAGTTGTAATCCCTGGACAGGTGTGTGCAGCATGATCCCTGACTGCATCATTAGTAACAGAATCCTTCCTCAGATTTGCATCTCACTTTGTAGGGCATGCCATGGCTATTAATACAGACCCCAAAGTGAATGTTTTCTCTGCGAAACATCACACAGGAACCAGGAGAGCCACAATTTAATTCATCTTGTTCCCACTTTAGATATTTCTCTCCGCCGATGGTAGTGATGGACAGAGATCTGTTTTCCCCACTGGGAGTCTTTTTTCTGATCGTTTTTGGAATCGAGTCCATTGTTTCCCTGTTGGGGAATGGATTCATCCTAGCCGTGAATGGCCACAGCTGGCTCTGCAGCAAGAAGGTGCTCCTTTGTGATTTCCTCTTGATCACTCTGAGCCTCTCCAGGTTTCTTTGGCAGTCAGTTATCACAAGCAGCCAATTTCTGTATTTCAGATCTCCAGAGACATATATATATAGTAAAGAAGAGCAGGCATTCGGGTACCTCTGGGTTTATTTGAACACAGCCAGCCTCTGGTGTGCCACGTGGCTCAATGTCTTCTACTGTGTGAAGGTCACCAACTTTACTCACCCTCTCTTTTCATGGCTGAAGCCAAGAATTGGGGTGCTGGTTCCCAGATTCCTCGGAATATCTCTGCTAACTTTCATCATCTCCTCTATTCTGCCAGTCCTGAGGTCTTTTGAAGATGAAAAATGCCACAATCTCACAGGAAACCTCCCAGAGAACACCAGCCAGAGTGAGGTTCACGGCACCAACTGTGTTATGTTTTTAAATACTCTTCATATTTATTTTACTGCCATCAGTTTCAGCATCTGCTTAACGGCATCCCTTGTTTTGCTTCTCTCACTGTGGAGGCACAAGAGGAATCTGAAGAAGAGCGGCCTCAACACCAAGGACTTCAGCACTCAGGCCCACCTCAGCGTCATGAAGCCTTTGCTTCTCTCCCTCTTCTTCTACATTTTACATTTTGCCACCATGATCCTTGTCTTCAATAATATTTTCAGGTACGGCAAGCTTGAGCAACTGATTGGTGAGATATTCCTGTGTTCGTATCCTTCAGCACACTCTGTCATCTTGATATTCACCAATCCCAAATTGAGGAAAGCAAGTACCCATGTTCTGAACCTCAGAAGAAGTGCCCCATGAACAGGACATGAGCTGCCTTCTGTCTCAGAGGAAAGACCCTATGGGCCCATAATTCAGTCTCCTTCTGTGTAAATAGCTTTTTCTCTCTAGTTACATAAATCTGACAAACATTTCCAAATTGTGGAGACCAACTATCACAAAGGGATCCAGACACTTCACCCACATCTATGAATTTATTGAATTGGAGGATAACACCAAGGGGCGGTGTGGGGCTACTCCCTTCGTGTTGCTTCATCCTTGGGGAAGGTCTGTTCTCCCTTTGAAAGAACTGAGGTACACCTGAACCGGCCTTCATGAAACATTTGAAGCACGGGGGATGGAGAGCTTGGGCCAGTCAGCCTAATCATCAAAAGCCTTGTTGCCCTAAAGTGGGGACAGAAGAGCCATGTATAAGGTCCTAATCTCTTTGACGGCTGGCTTTAAAATGTCCTGGACAGATACTTCTCAGCAGCATTTGGGACTTTCATGATGATGCACAGGTGCCTTTTGATAGAGATGCTGAATTGTTTTTTTCCATGCGAATGTGACTTTCCCCCCACTTACTGTTTTATGCATGTTGACTCATTAAGTAGCCTCACTGAGTTCTTCTTCTTCTTCTTCTTCTTCTTCTTCTTCTTCTTCTTCTTCTTCTTCTTCTTCTTCTTCTTCTTCTTCTTCTTCTCTGTCTTAAGCATATTGACTCCTACAGTAGCCTCACTCAGTTCAAGGTGATTTACTGTTTAGTAAGTGTGCACAGGATTACTAAACCTTCCTGTCCCTGTTGATTTCGATAGGCTTAAATAGGAGAACCTCTACTTGGGATTGTGCTGGAAAGCTCCCACTCTACTAGCTTTCAACAAAGTATGCAAAACAGAATTATTCAAGAGGGCTTTTAATGCAGGAAACAGGGCTGTACTGTAATAACATGGTTGGGAAGAAACTTGGGTAGAGAGTTATAGGGACTGTAGACAATGCTGCTGTGTTTAATTCATACCATCTGTTGCTGTTAACTGTGTTCCTACTAAGTAGTATTTGCCTTTGTTTAATGTGTCATCTTCTTATGTTTTGCTTCATCTCTGGTTGGTTCCAAATTTCAAAAACAGAAAAGAACGGTGACAATTTAGCGCTTAATAATATATTCATAAACCATAATATACAATAACAAAAATATAAATAGTGAATGTATTCAGCAACCATAGCCCATTGAAGAACATAGCTGTAAGCATAGCTTTATGATGAAGTGAATCAACAGTATATTGTCAATACGTCACCAAGAGAAATGAATTGTTGAAGGACAGTTTATGTACACCTCCTTGTTCAGAAGAAGATCATTTTCAAAACGGCACATCATTCCGGAGACCACCGTCTACTATATTCACTATTTATATTTTTGTTATTGTATATTATGATTTATGAATATATTATTAAGCGCTAAATTGTCACAGTTCTTTTCCGTTTTTCATTTGTCTCATCACTGTGCCCATTCTTGTAACTATTTACTGCATATTGTTGGTTCCAAATTTCTACAAGTCAAATCGTATTGCACTGTCTATTGGAAGTTCCATCCTGTTGATCGTAATTCTGCCTCATCTGCCTGGAGTGAGAAAGGTTGGCTAAGAAGAACATAAATAAATTAGTAAAAAGTTAGATTTAAGTCCAGTAGCGCCTTAGAGACCTATAAGAGTTTCAGGTTAGAAGAGTTTCAAGAGTCAAATCTCCATTCATCAAATAGGAGCAGAGTAGAAATGGAGATCCCTTGAGTCGTTGTACCTTGGTCAGAAGGTGGGAGGGGTGTATGACGGACACCTGCTCCTTCTTCACTGTGAGGCAGATTTTTCCACCAAAACACTGTTCACCACTCTGACTGAGCAGCCTCTTAGTAGTGTATTTTAATATTATAACTTTCTGTGTGTCCCACTCGGTAATAGAGAAATTATTTGGCTTGTGCCCAGGCCAGAGATTTATTGTAACTAAGCAGGAGCCATTTTATTCAATTCAATTTATTACGGGTCTATATGACCGAAGTCCTGACCAAAAGAGAATGCAAAAGGGGTAAAATAGGTACATAAAATTGACATAAAATATGACAAGTACATAGTCACAATCAGTAAACATATAAAACCCAGGCATAGCCCAGAGAATAAAAAAGACCTAACTACACTTGGGGCGGAGCCAACTAACTAAAATCCTCCGAAGATTAAAAATCGGTGTAGGTGCTTGCAAAGATGATAAAGCTTTCAGTGTTTCTTGAGAGCGGCAACCTTAGCCAGGAACCGCGCCACGTTAGCTGTTATCAGTCCATCGGCATTTGAATCAGATAACAATACTGCGATCTGAGTAAGGTAAGCCTCCAAATCTGCCCAGCGTTACCATCGTTGGAAATGCATTTAAGCGGGCCAGCATAAAGGCGCGGCGGTGGGATGGAATTGGTAGCGATGAATGAAAATCCAGAAATCTCTCTGGAGGGGGCAACCCCAGAGCCAAAGGAGAACAGGTGCGTTTGGCCCTGGCCACGGTGCTAGCCCAATCCAACTTTGAGTTTCTTCAAGGTTTCCTTGAGCTGGGAGGGCAACAGCTCTTCAGTAGGTGAGGGAATCGGAACTCCCAATGTCTTGAGTTTACCCGCAAGAAGGGACAACCAAGGGTTGGATGTCATGTCCTTTAGGATGAGACGAAGAAAACCAGCCTGGGGGTGATGACTTGGGTCAGATAGCTTAAATCTCAACTTGAATGCCCTTTTCCAAGCACGTGCTTTGAGCAAAGATTGAACCAATTCCATACGAAGGACAGTCCCAGCAACACACCGTGGATTTCCAGTAATTCTCCTAAGGAAGGCGTTTAACTGGGAATCCAATTTCTCGTCCACGCCAGCAATCCATATTTCTGCGCCGTATAAAATTTAGGAGACCACCTTCGCATTATACACCTCGATGGCAGGGGGAATCTGCTTAGCCCCCTTTGTACGGAAGAATCTTTCAACCAGAGCCGTGGCAAGTCTAGATGACTTTTTGACATACGTCAGATGAGCGGACCAGGCTAGATTATAACTAAAGACAATACCAAGATATCGGAAAGAGGAAACCCATTCTAGTTGACCATCCCCAACTTTAAAATGTAGAGGACCTCTTCTTCTCGTAGCAGAGAAGCGAAGAACCTTGGACTTTGCATAATTCACAATAAACTTATTGTGAGCCATTTATAAATCCCTTTGGAAATGGCACTTGATACAAAGTAAAGTTGAAACAGAAAGGCTGAGATTATTGAACAGGCAAAGTTGGGTTAGGAATAGGGCAGGGAATGAGAAGTTCAGGTAACTATTGTTGTTTAAACAAATGATAACATTTTGAACAGGCAAGAGAGTATAGTTGAAGCTTACATTGTTAGAGACCCAGTTCTTAACTATGAGAGATTTGTTTGCCTTGGAGATTTCTTTCAGCAACAATGTGTCTTAATAAAGTTCCATAGAACTATCTGAGTTAGTACGTTCTTCCGGTATTGAAATACTTCCCCTCTGGGATTAAAACTTCCCTTTTTACTCTTGAGGAATCTAAGACCATAAGAACATAAGAACATAAGAGACGCCAATGTTGGATCAGGCCAAAGGCCCATCCAGTCCAACACTCTGTGTCACACAGTGGCCAGAAATACCAGTGCCATCAGGAGGTCCAGCAGTGGGGCTAGGACATTTGAAGCCCTCCCACTGTTGACCCCCCCAAGCACCAAGAAGACAGAGCATCACTTGCCCCAGAGCCCCTATCTATACCTTGTGGCTAATAGCCACTGATGGACCTCTGCTCCATATGCTTATCTAATTCCCTTTTGAAGCCGTCCATGCTTGTAGCTGCCACCACTTCCTGTGGCAGTGAATTCCATGTGTTAATCACTCTTTGGGTGAAGAAGTACTTCCTTTTCTCCGTTCTAACCCGACCGCTCTGCAGTTTCATGGAGTGCCCACGAGTTCTTTTATTGTGAGAAAGGGAGAAAAGTACCTCTTTCTCTACCTGCTCTTTCCCATGCATTTCCCTTTTCACACAAACCAGGGGTCCTTTCTGCATTGCACCCACTGAATAACTGGGGAAGAAGTTCCTTCACTTTCTAGGAGTATAATCTTTTTCTGTTTGGCTAGACTGGCAGTTTCAACCTCCTGTCCAGTCTCTTCTGTCAAACCTAAACCCCAGTTCGGGAGACTGTGAATAAACAGAATTCAGCTTGGGCTGACACTTAGACTTTAAGTTCAGATTTCTGAATGTTTCCTCAAATGTGATAGTACACAGTAAGGGCTAGGAGTTGTGTCCCTTCACTTCCCAAGTGAACTTGTCTGTTTCCCTCAGACCAACACACACATGCCTCCTGAGTGGCAACTGCCAAGCCAAAGTCCAAACGACTGACTCCCTCTGACAAGACTGACAAGATTTTTAAAAACTCCCTCAGCTGGTGCTGACCAATCAGAGAGAAGGGGTTTATGCAGGCAACAGCCTGTCAATCAAACTTTGCTTTACAGTGAGACATTAACCCTTAATCTTCCTGTTCACTGTTTTTGATGCACTAAGAACCTGGGTATGGAGGTCAGTTCATCACAGGGTGTCGTAAAGAACACTTAGAATCATAGAATCATAGAGTGGAAGGGACCTCCAGGGTCATCCAGCCCCCTGAACAATGCAGGAAATTCACAAATACCTTCCCCCCACACCCCCAGTGACTGCTGTTCCATGGCCAAAGATGACAAAAAGCATCCAGGATCTCCAGCCAAACTGGCCTGGAGGAAAATTGCCTTTGCTGGGTGAAGAAGGGAAAGTGTTTAAACTTAAAACACTTCCCCTTGCTTCTGGGGCTGGTGCCACCTCAGTGGAGTGATTCCCTGGCCAAGGGAAGAAATTTAAACTTTTAATACCTTTCCTTGCTGGGGAGTTGCGCAGCGAAGGCAGCACGAGCCCCAGAAGCAAGAGAAAGCACTTTCCCTTGCCCTGCTTTGGCCGGCGAGCCAGGGAAGGCATGGGAAGGCATTTAAATGCCTCCCCGCTCTTTCCAGGGCCTTCCCCGGCTCACCTGCCTCAGTGGGTGGGCCACGGAAGGGGGGGCTGTCTCCGAGCCTTCCCCACCTCAACCACTCCAGCAGGCAGGCCGGTTTGGTGTAGTGGTTTGGTGTAGTGGTTAAATGTGCGGACTCTAATATGGGAGAACCAGGTTTGATTCCCCACTCCTCCACTTGCACCTGGCTGGATGACCTTGGGCAAGCCATAGTTCTGATAAGAGCTGTCCTTGAAAAAAGAGCAGTTTCTGTCAAGAGCTCTCTCAGCCCCACCTACCTTACAGGGTGTCTGTTGTGGGGAGGGGAAGGGAAAGGAGTTTGTAAGCCACTCTAAAACACCTTTGGGTAGTGAAGGGTGGGGTATAAATCCAATCTCTTCTTCTTCTTCCTTGCCCACTTTTTTTTAGTGATTTGGCCTGGCATTTGCCGAATATGCTATACATATTGATAATGGGGGAATTAGAGTTTTATTTAGATAATAATCCAAAAAATAACTTCAAAACTATAAAAACTGAGAATTCTTCCAGTGAACCAGAGGGGGAATGCCCAGGGATGGAGGTAGCTAGCTACAAAAACAATCTAGGTAAAGATCCAGAGAAGCTGTGAGGAAAATCAAAGAGACACATTGCATCTTCCAGAAGTTCCTATAGCAGCATATGACAGTGACATCAACAAAGATAAACCTCTTAGGTTGCGGTCACACACGCCAGGCTATTCCCTCCGAAGGAATTTGACCCACATTTGCAAGATCACACGGTCCTTTGAAGCTGCAGGCACAGCCCACCACTGCATGATCAGACACAACTACTTTTTTTGCTGTTTGTTTCCCATGCACTTAAACAAGAAATCAATGAATTGCACCTCTTCACTGAGGGTGGGCTATGGAGTTTGTGATGATGCACATACTGAGAAGGGGGACAATGGCACAGAGTTGGGGTGGCTTGATCAGACCATCCTGAGGGCAGGAGAGCACACTGGAGCGATCAGACAGGGGAAAGTCTATCCGTCGCTTGTCGCAACCCATTTACTATCGGACTTTCCCCGATGTCTTTTTACTCCGCATCTGCGGGGAAGCAGCCTGGGTTACTGATGGCTGAGGGACGCTTCCCAGATGTTGGTGTCTGATCATACCCTTTAAATCTGCCCGGCGTATGCACCTATGTCGGATCTAATTGTGTGTATGATCACAGCCTTAGAGTAGATTCTGGTTCCAGTTATAGGGCTTAGAAATAAATAGATTACAGAAGAGTTCTTCTTTCCAGGCTTGGGAAAGGGGATGACAATTAAGGTGCACTCAGAGGGAAGGTCCCTGAATTTACAGAAAGTGTGCTGAAGGAAATTCACAGATCCCAAGAATTTCACAAAAAAAGGAAAGGCAGGGAAATCTTGGTGCACCAAAGAGGCAGTCTAATTGGGAAATGGAGTGTCAGAAGAAGCTCTCAACTGTCCAGTCTTGAGTCAGATAAGTAGAAAACCTTATTGGTTTACAATGATGGTGAGACTGGAGTCTTGTTGTGTTAAAAGTATAGTTAATATGATAGAAACATTCGTGTCCTAGGCACCTTGATTAATTATCAACCTCTTTTGATTGAAGTCTAAAAATTCCAGTGTCAGGTGGACTGTCCCTGCTGTGCCTGCAATTAGCTTCAATAGAATCAAGATGGCAGAATCCATTCTGCCCCCTCTCTGCCAGTTCTCAGCTTCTGTACTGTAAAGGGCCCCTAACCAGGCCCAAGAATATGGCCACAGAGCCACAGGAGAGGAAAGAGAAATGTCAACAACATGGAAGGTTGACAGGAACAAATCCTGATGTCCCAAGCTCTGTGGAGATGGCACACACACAAAAATTATTGTAGCCTTGGTGATAAGTTTCTGGAAAAAATCTCTGACTATTTGTGTAGAAGACACCTGGCCATGTCATTAGTAACAACATCCCCCTTAGATTTGCATCTCTCTCTGCCTAGTGCTATTTGAGCATTATTAAAGCCACAAGCATCAGTTTGCTCTGGTGAATGTTAAAGAAAAACAGAGTCACACCCTAATTCAACTTGTTTCCCAGCATTTCTCCAAAGAAGAAGAAGAAGAAGAGATTGGATTTATACCCCGCCCTTCACTTGGAGTCTCAGAGCGGCTTACAAACTCCTTTCCCTTCCCCTCCCCACAACAGACACCCTGTGAGGTGGGTGGGGCTGAGAGAACTCTGACACAAACTGCTCTTTTTCAAGGACAGCTGTGCCAGAGCTTGTGACTGACCCAAGGTCCCATCAGCAGGTGCAAGTGGAGGAGTGGGGAATCAAACCCGGTTCTCCCAGATTAGAGTCCGCATACTTAACCACTACACCAAACTGGCTCTCCGAGAAGATGGCTGTGATGGACAGAAATACATTTACCACACTGCATGTCATTCTTCTGATCATTTTCAACATCGAGCCTGTTGCTGTCATTTTAGGGAATGGATTCGTCATGGTTGTGAACATGCACAGCTAGCTCCAAAGCAGGAAATATTCCCTTGTGATTTCCTCTTGACTAGCTGTGGGGAAAAAACAACATGAACAAGTATATGGGGCAACATTGGTCATCAGATGCCTAAAGGGATCTCATCCAACAGAATATGAGGCGGTAATGGTGCTTCTGATGCCTCCTGTGAGGAAGAAGCAAGATCATTTTTCCATGTAGAAATTTGGCTGTTCTGACTTCATCACTTAAAGAAATTGCCCATTAAACTGTCACCTTATACATGTCAGTCTCAAAGTCATGTGTAAGTAATATAAACTGGGCCTTCAAGGCACCATGCAAAGAGGAGGAACAGTCTGGAAATTTGGGGGAATTCATGAGTTCACTGGGACACATGTGGGCTTCCCTAGCAGGCCCAAAACCACCTCCCTCAGACTGCTGGGAAAATGGCACAGGGGAAGGCTAAAGCTCCTTCTCTATGGGCTGTCAGTTACCAGCCCTCGATGGGCAGCCTCCCACCCTCACCTGTCCCCTTTTTCCTGCTCTCAGCCAATGGGGGGGCAGGAGAAAGGGGGGGATATTGTGAAGGCTTCCGCTGTAGACTGCGTTTCAGCAGCAAGTGCCTGTCGTAGACTTGAATGGATTTTTCATATGTTAAAAGACTTTGGAATAAGAGAACCTGTCCCTATACTTATATTTGAGGATAATCAGGCTTGTATTACTATATGTAAGGAAGAAAGCACCACAGCTAGAAGTAGATCAATTGGTATTAAGTGTGCTCTAGTGAAAGATTTGTACCAGAAGAAGCTGATAGATATTGAGCATTGTACAGGGGAAATGGTGGCTGGCATTCTGACTAAGCCACTGACCAAAGAGAAGTTTGAACGTCTACGAGAAATGTTAGATATGATTGGTACAAATGTTGAAGTGAATAATGAATCATGTTTTGTATGTGTATGTATGAGTCACATGTTAGACCTTGAGAAGGGGTGTTGGAAATGTATGTGTTTACAAGGTCTGACAATCCAGTCATTATAGGGTTAACTTGTTTACCTAGTATTGCTATTGTTTGGACTGACCTGGAAGGGAAACCTGGCACAGAGCCAATGGGGGATTAGCCCAGGAAAATTAACTTCTATTGTGATAAGTTATTGGTTGTTTGTTCCAGGTGACTTCCTGTCTAGGGGTCGAGAAGAGGGACAGATTCTCCATTATCTGGTGTGTAACATGATTTGAACTGTCAGCAGCTTAGACAATGTAGCTCTTAGGAGTTTGTTATTTTGTAGGTTTCCTGTATACCTTTTACCCTTAGAAATAAAGGTTTTTAAACGCAAAGAAATCTCTTCTTTCCAATTGATACTTTGAGTAATTTAAATACTTTTGACTATTTTACAACACCATCTTCTTCCATCCTTTAGCTAGTTAGTTAGTAATCTATCAATCTCTGCTCTTTCCTATCCAAAGTGTACTTCTCAAATGGAGAGAGAGCTGAGTAACCTGGTAAAGTGACATTCCTGTGGTTTGTAGCTTATTTATTTATTTATTTATTTTATTAGATATATATACCACCCTCTTCAATATTTAAGCATTCTGCTAACTAATGGTGACTGGACAAAGCACACCAGAATCTCAATAAAACATCCCTACATTGGAATGTTTACCCTTGTAATTCTTGGACAGGTGTGTACAACATGATCCCTGACTGCATCATTAGTAACAGAATCCTTCCTCAGATTTGCATCTCACTCTCGATATTAATATAGACCCCAAAGTGAACGCTTTCTCTGCAAAACATCACACAGGAACCAGGAGAGCCACAATTTAATTCATCTCGTTCCCATTTTAGATATTTCTGATGATGGTAGCGATGGACAGAGATCAGCTTTCTCCGCTGGGAGTTTTTTTTCTGATTGTTTTTGGAATTGAGTCCATTGTTTCACTGTTAGGGAATGGATTCATCCTAGCCGTGAATGGCCACAGCTGTCTCTGCAGCAAGAAGATGCTCCCTTGTGATTTCCTCTTGACCACTCTGAGCCTCTCCAGGTTTCTTTTGCAGTGGGTTTCCATGAGCAGCCGATATATGTATTTCAGCTCTCCAGAGACATTCATATATAGTAAAAAACATCAGGCACTCAGGTTCCCCTGGGTTTATTTGAACACAGCCAGCCTCTGGTGTGCCACATGGCTCAATGTCTTCTACTGTGTGAAGGTCACCAACTTCGCTCACCCTCTCTTTATATGGCTAAAGCTAAGAATTGGGGTGCTGGTGCCCAGATTCCTTGGAATAACTCTCCTAGCTTTCATAATCTGCTCTATTCATCCAGTCGTGGGGTATTTTGAAGATGAAAAATGCCACAATCTCACAGGATACCTTCCAGAGAACACCAGCCAAAGGGCGGCTCATGACATCAAGTGTTTTATGTTATTAAATACTCTTCAGATGTCTTCTACTGGCATCAGTTTCAGCATCTGCGTAACAGCATCCATTGTTTTGCTTCTCTCTCTATGGAGGCACACGAGGAATCTGAAGAAGGGCGGCCTCAGCACCAAGGACTTCAGCACTCAGGCCCACCTCAGAGTCATGAAGCCTTTGCTTCTCTCCCTCTTCATCTACATTTTATATTTTGCCGCCATGATCCTTATCCACACTAATATGTTCAGGTACGGCAAGCTTGAGCAGCTGATCTGTGAGATATTCATGTCTTTGTATCCCTCAGCACACTCCATCATCTTGATATTCACCAATCCCAAATTGAGAAATGTATGTACCCATGTTCTGAAACTCAGAAGAAGTGCCTCATGAAGAGGATATGTCCCCCGGAGAAATACCATATGTATGTGTGACTCTGGCTGCAGTCACACGGAGCATTAGTCACGTTACTGAGATGGATGATAGGCAGATTTTCTGGGCGCGATCACACCGCAACATCTGGGAAGCATAGAGCTCCCACGGCGAACCCGAGGCTTCCTGCCGAAGATGCGAAGTTTTTGCAGTGGGTTTTTTTGCAGTGGAAACCGCGGGGCAAGGGCTGGCGTCTGATCACGTTTCCGGTGGTAGTCCGTGGCATCCGGCACCCACCCATGTCCCGTCGCAAACAGGGTTTTTTTCCCCAAGTCTCCACAGGATGCGCACAAGCACACAACGGTTCATGCGCACGAAGAGGAAAGCGAAAGTTCTATTGCTCCGCAGAATCGCGCATGCTGTTAGTGAGATTGTGCCGCGCCGCTTCTTTGCTGTGCTGCAGGATCGTCATGTGATCGCCACCTCACCCCTACCCATGGGACCTCGACGGGACCTGTGATCGGGCGGCCGCGTGTTATTTTGCTCCAGGCCAAACTGCCACGCTTCCCCCCGCATTTTACGGCCCGTGTGACATCTCCCCCCCCCCCCCCCCCCCCCCGCGCATTTTACGGCTCGTGTGACCGGGACCTCTGTCACTTTCTGTATCAACAGTTTTTCCTCTCTAGTTATATAAATCTAACAGACATTTCCCAATTGTGTAGACTGCCAACTATCACAAAGGGATGGAGACAATTCACCCATGCATTTGAATTTCTTGAAATGGAGGCTAACTGTGTTGATCTGCTCACTTCACATTGCTTCATCCTTGGAGACGGTAGCTTACAGGTAGATTTTGGGAGAGAGGCACAATTGTTTTTCTCCATGGGAATTTGACCTTCCTTCCTTCCTTCCTTCCTTCCTTCCTTCCTTCCTTCCTTTCTTTTGCTGTACTGTCTTATGCTTCCTTACTCACAAAGTAGCCTCACTGAAATCAATGTGATTTATGCTCTAGTAAGTGTGCACAGGATTTCTAAACCCTTCTATGCCCATTGATGTCAACAGAGATTTGAGGGGTGGAACCTGGAGAGGGTGAGATTTGAGGAGGGGTAGGACCTCAGACAGGTACTATGCTATCGACCCCACCCTCCCAACCAGTTATTTCCTCCCAGGGAACTATTGTCACCTATCTCCAGGTGAACGGTGGAGATCACTCAGAATTACAACTGATCTCCAGGAAGGAGGGTAGAGGTCAGCTGCAGTCAGACAGGCAGATAACAGTAGGTTGATGGTTAGCTGGTTAGGAGATGGGGTTGCCAACTCCAGATTGGGAAATTCCTGAGGATTTGAGGGGTGAGCCTGGAGACGGTGCAGTTTGAGGAGGGGTTGGACCTCAGACAGGTAGACTCCACCCTCCAAACCAGCCATTTCCTCCTGGGTAACAACTGTTGCCAATCTCCAGGTGAGGGCTGGAGATCACTCAAAATTACAACTGCTCTTCAGGTGGCAGAGATCAGTTCCTCTGGAGAAAATGGTGGACTCTATGTCATTATACCCGGCTGAGGTCACCACAGCAAATTGACACTGAGTGTCTTTCTAATCTTCCTCTGAAATTGTAAGAGAACTGCTACTCTTAGGTCAACAGTTGAATGTCCTGGAAGGTTGAATGTTTCCCCACTGGTTTTTGACTGTTGTGGTTTCTAATGTCAGACTTATGTCCTTTTATTCTTTGCATCCTCCTGCACCAAATTGAGACTTATGTTTCCTGACTCATTAGCAATGCTGCTATCACCACACCTATGACCCCTCTGCATATCACACCTAATCCAATCAAGTCTGCTATTGTCATTCGCCTGCTATGGCCATTCAGCATCTGAAATCACCCTTATAAAGTTTATATCTCCGGTATCTTGTGTTACATTTTACAGCACACATGGCCTGGCCTGACAAAGTGACATTTATGTCAAATCCAGTCCTCATAAAAATGAGTTCAACACCTCTGGTCTATTGAGTGTCCGATCCATAATTGTATTGATTTATTCTGCATAATCGGCCTGGAATCCCCGTGAGAATGGCGAGCCATAAATAATGTAAATAAATAAATAAGGAATTTGCCCTAGACTGTGACTTGCCCTTTCACCCAACCAGAGAGTCATTGCAAAGTAATAATTTTTATTCTTTCTTTGCTTTTATCCATTGAGTTTGGGGCTGTGTCCTTTATAGGACATTTTAGGATTAAAATGCATTTTGGCTTGACATTATCAAAATGTGCTGTACCTATCGGTAATGGGGGAGTCAGAGTTTCATGTAGGTAAAAGGTTTCCCTTGCTTGAAAGCCAGTCAAATCCGACTCTAGGGTGTGGTGCTCATCTCTGTTTCCAAGCCGAAGAGCCAGTGCTGTCCAAAAACGTTTTCCGTGGTCATGTGGCCAGCATGACTAGATGCCGAGGCACACGGAATACTATTACTTTCCCACCGAAGCGATACTTATTTCTCTACTTTGCAAGTTCTTGCTTTCAAACTGCTAGGTTGACAGGAGCTGGGGCCAGAGGTGGGAGCTCACTCCGTCATGCAACACTCGGGTCTCGAACTGCTGAACTACCAAAGGTGACATATCTAGAGTACCGTAGTTAGGGGAGAGACTTGGAAGAAGGCATTATGATCCTTACTTGTCATCTCTTCCTCTATCTGATCTGTCGAGAGTTTCCAAGGATCAGGGTCTGAACTGAAATTTCAGGGGGGTTTGCCTTCATCCCAGGGCTTCTGGGACCAAGAATTGGGGGCAGCGTTCAGAATCAAGGGGATAAGCTATTTGGCCTTTTCCATTTGCCATGTCTGTCCCATCTATATGTCCATGGGGCTCTACTCTGAACTAGAGTTGCCAACTGCCTGGAGAAAAATGCCAACTGCCTGGAGAAAAATGTTCTTATCTTTTCATAGAAGACAATTGGGATGATGGCTACCTCCATGTCATGAAAAGTTCCAGTCGTCTGTTTCTGCACAGTAAGCCTCTATTAAAGGGACAGGACATATTCTGCCAGGCCCACTGGCAACCCTAGATGCTATACCCTGCCTCTGCTAAATGTTATTAGGCTCCAATTATACCACCAGGCTCCACCCCCTATTCTGTCAGACCACCTCTTGGTTCCCAGCCTCCCCTCTCATGGTCTGATCATTAGGAAACCTTGCTGTCAGTCCTGATCTGACTCCCAGAGCCATAAGCTGACGGTTGTCACTGTCCATGAAAATCCAATTGATTTGCTTACAATGCGGAGTATGACCAGTATCCACAAAGATGCAAATGCAGAAATGGAAATGCTGTAACAGAATCTCTCCAGACTTTGCATTTCCATTGGTTTCAACTCATACAAAAACCTTCCCCACTTTGGCGTCTCCCCCCCAACCCACTGAAATTAGCAATTCTTTCATGGAGCATATTCAAAAATTAACCACAGCCAAATATTTTTTTAAACCAAGTTCTCTGGATGTTCAAAAGGCCTGCAGAGCACTACAATATATAAGACTGTGTTAGCTTTAGGATTGCAAAACTATGGGTTGGGAAATTCCTGGAGAATTGGTGGAGAAGGAGAAGGAGAAGAAGAAGAGGAGGAGGAGGAGGTTGGATTTATACCCCACCCTTCACTACCCAAAGGAGTCTCAGAGCGGCTTACAATCTCCTTTCCCTTCCCCTCCCCACAACAGACACCCTGTGAGGTAAAAGAAGAAGAAGAGATTGGATTTGTACCCTGCCCTTCACTACCCAAAGGAGTCTCAGAGCGGCTTACAATCTCCTTTCCCTTCCCTTCCCCACAACAGACACCCTGTGAGGTAGGTGGACCGAAGAGACCTCTGACAGAAACTGCTCTTTTTCAAGAACTGCTCTTATCAGAACTCCGACTTGCCCAAGGTCATCCAGCCGGTGCAAGTGGAGGAGTGGGCTTTGGGGAGGGGCTTTGGGGAGGGGAGATTATGATGGGCTTTGGGGAGGGGAGATTATGATGGGGTTTGGGGAGGGGAGGGACGTCAGCAGGGTATAAGGACATAGAATTCAACCCCCAAGGCTGCCACTTCCTTGAGGGGAACTGATCTTGGTAGTCCGGAGAACAGTTGTCATTTTGGGAGATCTCCAGGCTCCCCTGAAGTGTCGCAGGTCTGCCTGCCAACCCCTCAGATGAGGAAGAGATGGAGGAAGCTGGCCCCAGCCCTCAGATGCTGCAGGAAGACCCACCAGACAAGGTAGAGATTCCATCAGGTGTAGATGGGAAGTCTCAGGACAAAGTCAGCAATCCACATCCCTCCGTACGGCAGTCTAGGATGCGAAGCTGGAGCAGAAGCCCCATAGCCACCAGCCTTACCCTCAGGTTGCAAGAGCCCTTGGAACCACACTCTAATTCCACTTGTTTCCCAACACTTCTCTCAGGTGATGGACGGAAACACATTCTCCCCACTGCATGTCATTCTTCTGATCGTTTTCAACATTGAGTCTGTTGCTGCCATTTTAGGGAATGGATTCGTCGTGGTTGTGAACAGGCACAGCTGGCTCCAAATACCCTCTTGTGGTTTCATCTTGACCAGTTTCAGTATCTGTGTAGAAAACACAACTCTAGTAATTGTTTAGTCACCTCCTGCACTTCTGGATCAATAAGAATGAATATATGGGACCCCATTGGTCATCAGATGTCTAAAGGGAACTTATGCAACAGAATTTGAGACTGTAATGATGCCTCCGATGCCTCCTCTGAAGAAGAAGCAAGATCCATTTTCCATATAAAAATTTGGTTGTTCTGACTTCATCACTTAAAGGATTTGCCCATTAACCTGTCACTTAATAATCTCAGAGTCATGTGTAAGTAATATAAACAGGGCCTTCAAGGCATCGTGCAAAGAGTGGGAACAGTCAGGAAATCTGGGGGGATTCGTGTGTTCTCTGGGATACATGTGGGCTTCCCTAACAGGCCCAATACCACCTCCCTTGGACTGCTGTGGACATGGCACAGGGGAAGGCTGAAACTCCTTCTCCGCAGAGTGCCAATTGCCAGCCCACGATGGGCATCCTGCCAACCTCTCCTGTCTACTCACTCCTGCTCTCAGCCAATGGGAGGGGCAGGAGAAAAGGGGAGGAGAGGATATGGCGAAGGTGGTAATCTCACTACTAGTCACCGTAGCTACAACATTCTAGGAACTTCCCCAGTCTCTATTGTCTTTTGGGGAGATCAGAGAAATTCCTAGAAAGACATTGGTATGTTGACATCAGTTCCAGGTGATCCCCCAGAAATGACATCCTTGTGTCATTGATACTCCTCCTCCCTGCAAAGTTCCCAGGGGCCACTGGGGCTTGTTTCATTAAAAACAATTAGCAACTGAAAATTGTTGCAATGTTATAAATATGCATAACTGCTTCTCTGAATACCCAGCTTTCACTTTAAAAAAAAAAATAGCAAGTTTCTATCTTCTTTCTTTACAAAGATAATGCTTTTCTTCCCTTCTTCCATTCCGATTTTACTTTCCTTCCACCTTCCTCCTTGTATATCCTGGCTGCCTGGTTCTTCATCCCTCTGACGTTCCCTTAGGTTTCAAAATGAAATTGCAGCAGCCATTTCAGGTTACCTAAGCAACCACAGACAATGTTCAGACAATGGGAAATCCATGTGCATTCACACAATGTAGTTGTACTGCATATTGTACTTCAGAAATGCAAGGTAAGCAGGATCCAACTCCATGTGAAAAGAATGTCAACGCAATGTTTGCTATTGTGTAAACAACCATGATAGTAGACTAGTCCAAGAGATGCTGAGTTATCTGCAGGTTTGGCTCGTGTTCCCCTTGCTTAACTGGGTTGCCATTTGCTTGGGGGTAGTGGGCAACTTCCTGTCCTCACCCTCAGCTCTCCACCCTCATTAATTTTAGTAGCAGGAGGAAAACATGGGACAGAACAGCATTGATGGTGACACGTCAGGAGATGAAGTCCCGAGAGTTGAAGATTGGATTTTAAAGTGATTGTTTTCGGTTGAAATGGACAAGATGACGAGGAAGCTTAATAATATGGAAGCAGAGGACTTCTATAAAGACTGGAAAGACTTAAAAGACTACTTGGAAAAATATTGGGATGTAAGAGACAACTTATTTTGCTTTAATAATAATTGAATATTGAACTTTGATAATATGAAAGGATAGAGATATAACTGTAATAGTTGACTAATAGTTACCTAGTGAATTTGTAATGAAGAAGCGGAGGGAAGAGAAAGGTTAAGAAATATGCAGGAGGTCGTAGAGCTGTGGGAAGCCATGCAGGGGGGGAAAGGGAGGGGGTAGGATGTAACGGGTATAAAATGTATAACTAATGTTGGTTGTGATTGATTATATCCTAAATAAAAATTTTGTTATAAAAAAAAAAAGATGGTGACACTTCAGGAATACTCTCAAATTTCTGTGGCCTTCACCACAGAACACCACAGAACACAGTACATGTCCAAAACGGGTGGAGGAAATTACTGGCTGGGTGTCATTTCACAACAATATCACAGAGTATATTTCTAGAGCATCATCCAGAAATGACATCAAAACCAGCAACCTCCTCCTCCCAGATGTGATTTCACTTCTGGAAGATGCTCTAGGATTCCCCCCAGTAGATATAGAAATTGGGAGAATATGTAAGAATATAAGAGAAGCCATATTGAATCAGGCCAATGGCCCATCCAATCCAACATTTTGTCTCGCACAGTGACCAAAACCCGGGTGTCATCAGAGGTCCACCAGTGGTACCAGAACTCCAGAAGCCCTCCCACTGTGGCCCCTCAAGCACCAAGGATACAGAGCATCACTGCCCCAAGCAGAGTGTCCCATCTATACATTGAGGCTAATAGCCACTGATGGAGCTCTGCTCCATACGTTTATCCAATCTGCTCTTGAAGCTGTCTGTGCTTGTATTCGCCACTGGGAGATTAGCAGGTTCATTGACTAAAGGAGGTGGGTGTGAAGCTCTCAAAGAAAGAGACTATGAAGAACCATCAACCCAAGAATACTTTAGGCTCTCATATGGACATTTACTCAGAACTGTCTTATAAAGGATCAGGGGTCTCTCTATGAGTGCCTCAACCACATTACACACAAGAATGCATAAATGGTTTCCAAAGCTTTCTAGTAACTAGGAGCACACCTCCTCCCTTTGGCACATTCCGGCTGAAACTATCACATGACCAGGACAAGTGGTGCTACTCCCTCTTTTCTGTTCCATGCTGTTCTCTTCATACCAGGTCAGGAGGGAAGGGAGACTGTGTGCCTATACAGAAGACCACTCGATGAACAACAGTTACCGGTGAGTGCAACCCTGTTTTCATCATTGTGGCTTCCGTGCAGTACCACACTGAGAGATTAGCAAACTCACTGACTGAAGGAGTTTGGTGTGGAGCTCTCCAAGAAGGAGACAACAGAGGACCGCCTTCCCAAGAACTGTCGAGCATCCCGTATGGACATTCACTCAGAACTGTCTTAAGGAGCAAGGAGCTCTCTACGAGTGCCTCAACCAAATTACACGCAGGAACATGGCAACGGATAACAGCATTCTGTTGGAGAAAGCCGTGATACATGAAGTGGCATTGAACAGCTATGTGCACTCAAGACAGAGAGTGATCGCCTCTACCAACCCAAAAGGACAGGTTGCACAAGGAAATTGATCAGCCCTATTTGGAGACTGAGAGAGCAATAGCCAAGAAAAGTCAAATTCAAGGAATGTAAGGAGTGGACAGGTGTTTGGAATGAGAAATAAGTGTAAAGATAGTGTTGTGTGACATGAGGACTGAGAGTCAGTCCCTGGGAGGGGATCCTGGCCAGGTGACCACCAGACATCCTAACCTTGTGAAACTTCATGAATGGAGGGGACATAGGGTAGGACCCACAATGCCCTCATTTCACTGTAGGAAGTGCTGTATGCTAAAAAAAGGGGCTAGGAGCACACCTCCTCCCTTTGGCACATTCTGGCTGAAACTATCACATGACCAGGACAAGTGGTGCTACTCCCTCTTTTCTGTTCCATGCTGTTCTCTTCATACCAGGTCAGGAGGGAAGGAAGACTGTGTGCCTATACAGAAGACCACTCGATGAACAACAGTTACCGGTGAGTGCAACCCTGTTTTCATCATTGTGGCTTCTGTGCAGTACCACACTGAGAGATTAGCAGACTCACTGACTGAAGGAGTTTGGTGTGGAGCTCTCCAAGAAGGAGACAACAGAGGACCGCCTTCCCAAGAATTGTTTAGCATCCCATTCGGACATTCACTCGGAACTGTCTTAAGGAGCAAGAAGCTCTCTACGTGTGCCTCAACCAAATTACACGCGGGAACATGGCAACGAATAACAGCATTCTGTTGGAGAAAGCAGTGATACATGAAGTGGCATTGAACAGCTATGTGCACTCAAGACAGAGAGTGATCGCCTCTACCAACCCAAAAGGACAGGTTGCACAAGGAAATTGATCAGCCCTATTTGGAGACTGAGAGAGCAATAGCCAAGAAAAGTCAAATTCAAGGAATGTAAGGAGTGGACAGGTGTTTGGAATGAGAAATAAGTGTAAAGATAGTGTTGTGTGACATGAGGACTGAGAGTCAGTCCCTGGGAGGGGATCCTGGCCAGGTGACCACCAGACATCCTAACCTTGTGAAACTTCATGAATGGAGGGGACATAGGGTAGGACCCACAATGCCCTCATTTCACTGTAGGAAGTGCTGTATGCTAAAAAAAGGGGGGGTATAGATCTGTTTGTAATATCTATTGAAATCCAATAAGGAAGAGGACAGTTTAGCGAGTTCAAGTACTGCCCAATAAGCAGAGACCATACCCTGTTACAGCCTCAGTGGAGCATCCTACGTGAATTTTAAATAGCGCAATAACTATATCCATCATCTTGGAAAATAGTGGTTACAGGGAAAACGTGTTGGAAGTTCCAGATATGATGCCCCCTGTCTCAAACCTCCAGACTGAGTGGCAAGAGAGACTAGATAGCTAGGCAGGCACAATGACCTTTCTTCCTGTATCCACTCGTCTGCCATTATCCTCTTTGAAATGCAGATTGTGTTCTCAGGGATCAATTTCCACTTCCTCTTTCTCTCTCACTCTGGATGAAGATGTGCTCTCTACCTCCACGCACCAAGAGAGGGACATGCGGTCCTCTCTTGGCACCATGAGGCAGATGGCCCTCTCGCCATCTTCTTCCATCCTTTAGCTAGTTAGTTAGTAATCTATCAATCTCTGCTCTTTCCTTTCCAAAGTGTACTTCTCAAATGAAGAGAGAACTATTTCTCTTCTTAACTTGCAATATGGTTCTGTGTAGCTTTGTAAACTGAGTAATCTGGTAAAGTGATGCTCCTGTGGTTTGTAGCTTTATTTAAGCACTCTGCTATCTAATGGTGACTGGACAAACCACACCAGTTAAGCTCAATAAAGCATCCCCAAATTGGAATGTTTACCCCCCCAAAATAAATTTAAAGCCATAGTTGTAATTCCTGGACAGGTGTGTACAACATGATCCCTGACTGCATCATTAGTAACAGAATCCTTCCTCAGATTTGCATCTCACTCTCTGTAGGGCACGCCATGGCTATTAATACAGACCCCAAAGCGAATCTTTTCTCTGCAAAACATCACACAAGAAGCAGGAGAGCCACAATTTAATTCGTCTTGCTCCCATTTTAGATATTTCTCTCTGATGATGGTAGCGATGGACAGATATCTACTTTCCCCACTGGGAGTCTTTTTTCTGATCATTTTTGCAATCGAGTCCATTGTTTCCCTGTTGGGGAATGGATTCATCCTAGCCGTGAGCGTCCACAGCTGGCTGCACAGCAAGAAGATGCTCCCTTGTGATTTCCTCTTGACCACTCTGAGCCTCTCCAGGTTTCTTTTGCAGTGGGTTTCTTTGAGCAGCCGCAGTATGTATTTCAGATCTCTTCTAGAGACATATATATACAGTAAAGAACAGCAGGCATTTGGGTTCCTCTGGGTTTATTTGAACACAGCCAGCCTCTGGTGTGCCACATGGCTCAATGTCTTCTACTGTGTGAAGGTCACCAACTTCGCTCACCCTCTCTTTTCATGGCTAAAGCTAAGAATTGGGGTGCTGGTGCCCAGATTTCTTGGAATATCTCTCCTATCTTTCATAATCTGCTCTATTCATCCAGTCGTGGGGTATTTTGAAGATGAAAAATGCCACAATCTCACAGGATACCTTCCAGAGAACATCAGCCAAAGGGAGGCTGATGACACCAACTGTGCTATGCTTTTAAATACTCTTCAGATGTCTTTTACTGCCATCAGTTTCAGCATCTGCTTAACAGCATCCCTTGTTTTGCTTCTCTCTCTGTGGAGGCACACGAGGAATCTGAAGAAGGGTGGCCTCAGCACCAAGGACCTTAGCACTCAGGCCCACCTCAGAGTCATGAAGCCTTTGCTTCTCTCTCTCTTTTTTTACATTTTACATTTTGCTGCCATGATCCTTGCCCTCACTAATATTTTCAGGTACGGCAAGCTTGAGCAGCTGATTTGTGAGATATTTATGGCTTTATATCCCTCAGCACACTCCGTCATCTTGATAGTCACCAATCCCAAGCTGAGGAAAGTGTGTTCCCATGTTCTGAACCTCAGAAGAAGTGCCTCATGAAGAAGATATGTGCTCCCAGAGAAATACTGTACTTACGTGTGACTCTGTCTCTGTCTCTATCAACAGCTTTTTCTCTCTAGTTACATAAATCTGACAGGCATTCCCCGATTGTGGAGACTGTCAACTATCACAAAAGGGATGGAGACAATTCACCCATTCGGCATTTGAGTGTCTTGAAATGGAGGTTAACTCCAATAGCTGTGTTGGGCTGCTCACTTCACATGGCTTCATCCTGGGGGATGCTCTGACTAAGTTCACAAAATAGTTAGCGTTTGAAGGGATGGCTATGTGTATAAGCAAATTTGAAGATCTCCTCTCTTGGGGTTTTAGTTAGTAGTGGTTATCTTTTCTTTCTCCTTAATTGTAGTTCCCCTCCCCTATTTTCGTTGTAGTTTTGTAGTCCTTATATAAAATGCAATTAAAAATGCATTATATAAAATGCAATTAAAAATGCAATTAAAAAAATCCCCTTCGGGGGGCCAAAAAAAAAAGAAAAGAAAAAGAAAGAACCAGGTTACACTTGAACCTGCTCTAAGACACACAACTCTCTGGGAATTTAATCTTTTGCCATTATTAACTGGACTCTTTTGCTTATGTATCTTAATATCCCATTTCCTTGGTGGAGAATTTCAATAGGCTAAAGGGCAATTTCATCCGTCCCTCAGACTTTCAAGTGATCAAATGATCTGAAGGAATCTCCGTGGGCCAGTGTGGTGCAGTGGTTTGAATTTGCAATCTATCCTGTCATGAAATTGGAGGGGGGGGTGAGCTTGGGCCAGTCAGCCTAACCTACATCACCATAATTCTGGTTTTGCCCCAAAATGGGGAGAGAAGAGCCATGTACACTGCCCTCAGCTCTTTGAAGGATGGCCTTAAAATGTACTGGACAAATACATCTCAACAGCGTTTGGGGCTCTCATCATAGCTCACAGGTACATTTTGTGAGAGAGGCACAATTGTTTTCCTCCATGGGAATGTGAACTTTTTTTCTTTTGTAAGATGGCCTTTTTTTTTTTTTTTTGCTCTACTATCTTATGCTTCTTTACTCACAAAGTGGCCTCACTGCGTTCAATGTGATTTACTCTCTAGTAAGTGTGTGCAGGATTGCTAAACCTTCCTGTGCCCATTGATTTCAATAGGTTTAGATGGAGTAATTCTGCTTGGGATTGCACAGGAAAGCTCCCACTTTCCCGGCTTCCTGCAAACTGTACAAAACTGAATTATTCAAGAGGGCTTTTTGTGCAAAGAGGTCTGGACTCTGTGACCGATTTCCACAAGCACTGCTCCACCCTTGCTCTTCCCTTTTGCCCCAATGCTACGTGTCAATTTCACACAATCTGCTGCGTGGCCACGTTTTGCCCCACAGCTTCGCGTGATTTTCCCCGTGTCTACTCAATCTGGGTTTTTTAGGATTGAGTAGACGCAGGGAAAATCGCGCAAAGCTGCGGGGCAAAATGTGGCCGCACAGCAGCTTGTGTGAAATTGACACGTAGCATCGGGGCAAAAGGGAAGAGCGAGCGCGCAGCAGTGCTTGTGGGAAATCGGTCTGTAACAACATGGCTCTGAAGCAGCTTGGGGTAGAGAGTTATGGGGGACTGTGGAAAATACCACTGTGTTTATATCACACAATCTGTAAGTAGGTTTTTTCTATGTAATTTTTGCATTTGTTTAATGTGTCACCTTAATACTTCTGCTTTGCTTTGCCTCTGGTTGGTTCCAGATTTCTACAAAACAAATCCTATTGCTCTGTCTATTGGATGTCCCATCCATAATTGTATTGATTTATTCTGTGTCATCTGCCCTGAGTCCCCACAAGAATGGCGAGCCATATATAATGGAAATAAATACATAAGGAATTTGCCCTACAATGTGACTTGCCATTTCACCCAATTGAAGTATCATTGCAAGCTAATAATGTTTTATTCATTCTTTGTTGTTTTTTTCTCCATTGAGTTTGTGGCTGTGTCCTTTATAAAGGGACATTTTAGGATTAAAATGTGTTTTGGCTTGACATTTTCCAAATGTGGTGTACCTACCTATCCATAATGGTTGAGTTAGAGTTTCATGTAGGTAGGCATTTTCAAATGGTATTATCTAACTGAGAAAGGCTTCCTTCAATAGAGAAAAATGTTTCTTTGTTGGAGGAAGTTCTTCTATTAGAAGAAGAGCTGATGGAAGGCAATCATTGGATCCAGCTCTAAGGGACTTAAATAGCCTAGGCCTCATGTGATTACAGTAAAATGGTGGTTCACATAAGTTTTTTAGAATGAGTTTAGCCCCATGGAGAACCATCCAATATGGAGTTTGATAACCACACCCACAGGAAAGTAGGAAGGTACTGTATCTAGAGTACTGTTGTTTGGGGAGAGATTGGAACAAGGCATAATAATCCTTACCTGCCATCTCTTCCCCTGTCTGATCTGTCTAGGCTTGCCAAGTATCAGGGTCTGAACTGAAATTTCAGGGGGGAGGTTGCCTTCATTCCAGGGCTTCTGGGACTAAGAATCGGGGTCAGGGGTCAGAATCAGGGGGATAAGCTATTTGGCCTTTTCCATTTGGCCTATCCATCCCATCTATATGTCTATGGGCCTCTACTCTGAACTACAGATGTCAACTGCCTGGATAAATAGTGTCCTTACCTTTTCATAGAAGACAATTGGGATGTTAGTTACTTCCATGTCATGAAAAGTTCCAGTGGTCTGTTTCTGCACATGAAGCCTCTATTAAAGGGACAGGACATATCCTGATGTACCTTGCCTCTCCTATGTCAAAACTTCCATTATATCTATGAGCAATTAATCACATGCTTCTCCGGTCTTGGTGGCCAACTTATCATAGGGCAATGCATTTTTAAGTTAACAAAATCCTCCAACAAGGAAAGTATTTGTAAAGAGTCAATATGCAATCAATAGAGGAACTCATATAAAAGTACTATACAGACAAGGAACTCATATAAAAGGACTGTACAGACTTTCCGCACTTTGAATGGCCCAATAAATTTCCATCCCAATTTCCTGCTGGGCCGAAGCATTTTGATATTTTTTGTAGAGACATAGACGTAGTCACCAGGCCGTAGAGCCAAACCCTCCACCCTTCTATCGGCCTGCTTTTTATAGGCAGCCTTGGCTGCGTTCAATGTTTTACAGAGTAGTGGCCAGGCATGTTGTAAAGCCTCGCACCAAGCGTTGGCATCACCAGTATGTCCATTCTGGAGTCCCTCCAAAAACGGCAGTGGAGGGCTGTCGTAACCAACCACAGCTTTGTAAGGAGACATGCCAATGGAGGAATGACACATGTTATTGTAGCAGTACTCTGCAAGTGGCAATAAGTCACACCAGTTATCTTGTTGGTAGTTTGTAAAACACCTTAAATACTGTTCCAATGTCTGGTTCACCCTTTCGGTCTGCCCGTCAGTTTCTGGGTGGTAAGCACTACTGAGTCCCCTTTCCACTCCCATTAATTCCAATAGTTCTCTCCAGAACTTAGAAACAAATTGCGTTCCCCTGTCTGAGATCACCTTGGCAGGTAAAAGATGGAGGCGTACAATGTTGTTGAAGAATGCTTTAGCCAGCGCTTTGGCGGTGGGGAGTGAGGGGAAAGGAATGAAATGTGCTTGCTTTGAAAACAAGTCCACCACCACCCAAATGACAGTTTTATTTTTACTTGGTGGCAAGTCAGTGATAAAATCCATGGAAATGACCTCCCATGGTCTGGAGGGGGTCGGGAGGGGTTGTAACAATCCCGGAGGTTCCCCCCCTCTGGGTTTGGTCATGGCACATTTTTGACACATTTGGACAAAATCTGTTAAGTCCTTCCGCATGTGTGGCCACCAAAATTGACGCTTAAGCAATTGCAACGATTTTACAAACCCCGAGTGACCCGCCAGTTTGGACCCATGAGCCGCTTCCAGGATCTTTCCCCGTAGTGAAATGGGTACATACAATTTCCCCTCCTTATACCAGCAGCCATTTCCCCCCTCATAACAACCCTCGATCCCTTGCACAAATGCTTTGTCCTCCTCCGAAACACCCCCCCCCGCAAGTCAGTTGGCAGGGAAGGTTCGAGGTGGGGTGCCGCTGGCAAGGGGGAAAGCGTGGAGGGGAGGGAGGGCAGCAGAGAAGGGGAGGCGGGGATTTTTGCCGCTTGCCTCTGCGTAGTGACCGCTCCTCCCAACTGGGCGGGTGTGAAGATCGAGTCCACAATGACGTCCCTTTGACTGGCATGTTGAGGGAGGCGTGACAAGCCATCCGCCAACGAGTTAGCGGATCCTGGGAAATGATGGAGGGTGAACTGAAACTTTGAAAAGAAGTCAGCCCATCGCAGTTGCTTAGCGTTTAAGCAGCGGGCCGATTTTAGAGTCTCAAGATTTTTGTGATCAGTCCACACTTTGAAGGGGACCTGTGCCCCTTCAGGCCAGTGCCTCCACGTCGACAACGCCAGCTTGATTGCCCCTGCCTCCTTCTCCCACACGGACCAATGCCCCTCAGCTTCCGAGAATTTTTTAGAAATGTAAGCTAGCGGTTGCAACAGTCCATCCTCCCCCTCTTGTAGGATTGCCCCCCCCATGGCAAGATCTGAGGCATCAGTATGCACAATGAATTTCTTAGTCTCATCAGGGTGAGCCAGCACAGGTTCGGAAGTAAACAGTTCTTTCAATCGCTTGAACACCCTGTCGCACTCCGCTGACCAAGCTAAAGCTGCCCCGGGTCTCGTAACCTCCGGGCCCTTTCCCTTGGTCTTAAGCAAGTCAGTTAGAGGGAGTGCAATCTGGGTGAAGTCCCTGATAAAAGTTCTGTAAAATTGGCGAATCCTAAGAATGCTTGTAGTTGCCGTCTAGTTTTCTGTGCCTCCCACCCCACCACGTCTTTTATTTTGCTGGGGTCCATCTCCAGCCCGGCTGCCGAGATGCGGTAGCCCAGGAAGTCTATTTGCGTTTTGTGAAATTCACACTTTGACAGCTTGGCAAAGAGTTTGTGCTTGTGCAACGTTTTCAGTACTTTTCTGACCAATTTAACATGTGAGGGGAGGTCGGGGGAGTACAGTAAAATGTTGTCTAGGTAAATAAGCACCCCCTTAAACAAGTGTTCACGCAGTACCTCATTAATCAAATTCATGAAGACCCCAGGAGCGCCCTGAAGACCGAAAGGCATAACAAGGTATTCGAACTGCCCCAAAGGGGTATTGAAGGCGGTTTTCGCTTTGTCGCCTTCCTTGATGCGCACCTGAAAGTATGCATCCCGCAGATCAAGTTTGGAGAAAATCTTCCCCTTTGCCACCTCAGCCAGTAAGTCCTTAATCAACGGCAGTGGGTATGCATTCGTGGCAGACACTGCATGCAAGCCCCGGTAATCCATGCAGAGTCTCAAGCCACCATCCTTCTTTTTACGGAAGAGTACTGGAGCCGCAAAAGGGGAGGTGGCCAGGCGGATAAATCCCCGAGTGAGATTTTTGTCAATGAACTTTCTAAGTTCCTCCTTCTCGGCCGGCCCCATGGCATAGATTTTCCCCTTAGGCAGTTTGGCACCTGGTACCAGTTCAATGCTGCAATCAGAGTGTCTATGGGGGGAAGCTCGTCTGCTTCTTCTTCCACAAATGCCGGTGCCAGGTCTCGATACTCCTCTGGCAGGGAGGAAATTTCTTTGCTCGTAAGAAGGGCAAACAGGAGGTTTTGGGTTGGTAGGGGCCCCCATGCTGGTTCCCATCGATGCGCTATGCATCTTGGCGACATGAAATCAATCTTCCCCTCTTCCCAGAGTATATACGGGTCGTGGCTGTAGAGCCAGGGGGCCTCCAATACTAAGGAGAACCGCCTCTGGGGATTGACTATGAACGATCTCTCTTCCCAATGCTCCCCCGCCCCCATGCGTAATGGCATAGTCTCATATAGGCAGGGATCTTTCATGGAAGATCCATCCATCCGATTGAATATCAAAGGCTCCTTGAGCTTTTTCACTCTGGCTTCTAAGCCTGAGACCTCGGCTGGGTTAATCAAGTCTCTCCCACACCCCGAGTCAATAAGCGCTTTTAGGCGCACATGAGTTCCCAGCAAGGGATTCATTAAAGAGACAGTCACGAAAAAGAGGGAGGGGGGTTCGCTCACCACTTTTGGCGCCTCCATAGGAGGGTCCTGCCGCTGTGCGCCCTATACGACAGGACCTGCCCGTTTCCCGCTGGCTCTGGTTCGGCTTCGCTGGATTCCTCATCCTCTTCTTCGGGTGCTGCTTGTAGGGCCTTCGCAAATTTGGGCTTCCCCAGCGCCTTTTTCCCCGGAGTTGTCGTCCGCAGCTTTGGGGTTGGCGGCTTCTCCTGGGGTGGTTTCAGGCCACAATCTGCCGCGAAGTGGCCCCTTTCCTTGCATTGCAGGCAAAGTCCCAGTCACATTTGTTGTTCTCGGGCCACGTCGGCCAGACGAGGGGTTCTAGCCTTCGCAGGGGGGGGTTGCTGGCTCGATTTCCCCCCTCCCGCTGCCATGTCGAGGCGCAGAGTTTGTAGGCGACCCTCTGCGCTCTCTGCCTCTTGGGTCCAAGCCATTAATGACACCGGATCTACCGATCGAAGGACGGTCTCGCGGATCTCCGGTTTCAGCCCCACGCGGTACATCTCCACCAGGATGTGCTCTGGCGAGTTGGGGAGTTTAGCCGCTTGGTTCCGGAACTCAGCCTAGTATTCTCGTACCGTTTGGCGTCCCTGCTTGAAGGTGCGCAAAAATGTTCTGGCCCTCTGCCCGGCATTCAGGTCCTCGAACCTCGTTCTTAGGGCCCACATTAATGCCCGTAGGTCCCGTAGTTCCGGGCCTCTTGCGTTGTGCAACCCCACATACCACGCTGCTGCCGGGCCTCTCAGATGGGCGGCCACCACATCAATCCGGCTTCCATCATCTGGAAATAAGTGGCCATGCAGGTGTACGAACGTCTGCACCCGCACTACAAAATAGGCGAGCTCTTCAGGGTTGCCATCAAAGTCGCTTCCAGCAAGTCTTTCGGCCACGCCTGCCCTGGCCCCGGGCCTCCTGGTGGTGGTGGGGGAACAGCCGGCGCTCCCGGGCCCGCTGGGGGAAGCTGCGCTGGAGGAGGGAGGACTGGTCCCACCGGAGAGGCTTGGGGTGCAGGTCTCCTAGGATCCCATGGCTGGAAATGCTGAGGGGGAAATCTGCAAAGAAGGGTGGGTGATGCTGAAAAATGAAGTGCTTAAGGCACAATCTCAAACTGTTCTGGTAAGAAAGAAAGGTGGGAGATGGGTAATGAAGCCAAGGTGGCTGAACAAGGAACTTTGCAAAAATGTCTTAGCCGTACTGTGCATACATGATATGATTACAGCCACGCTGGGAAATGGAACTACAATTCCCATGATGACAAGCAACCCCGTTTGCATCCTGTGAGGGGATGGGGGGAAACCCCAGTGTGGTCCTACCACAAATCCCACCTTTGTATTGGAAAAAGCAGTTTCTGGCTTTCTCCTGATGATCTGAATAGACAGGTGGAGTCAGACAGAGAAAGGCATTTTACTGGTATATAGTAAAGCATTTGTCAAAGTTTCTTATGATATCCTTGAGGATAAGTGTCCGATCCCCACAGCTATAAGTCCAATACACGTTTAAGCAAAGTAGTATTTTATTAAAGCCATGATAGAGCAGGAGCAAGTTCACTGTTTAGAATACCTGGGACAGTTCAAGCAGGGGATAATGAAACACATTCAAAACAACAATAACCAATGGGCTTGGTTCCTGCTGCACGGGTAGGCTTTCAGATGCGCGCCAAAAAGCCTGAGAAGCAATGTTTCTCTGAAGAGAAACAATTAGTGCTTCACACGGTCTAACTCATTATAGTCTAAGCCAAGCGTCTTCTTCTTCACACCTGTTGACCTTGCAGATAAGCATACACTAGCGTTCAAAGAAAGGAATGCGTGAGACAAGCATACATACAGAACACGCAGTAAGCATGCGCAGATGCCAGGGGGGAACCAAGGGGGGGTTGCGGTTTTACTATACACAGACTTCTTTTTTTGTATATAAATTTATTTTCCATGTTTTCACCTTTACAGTATATGCATAGAATATCATAAAGAATAAGTTGTTTATACATCTCAAAAAAAAAATAACTCAGTTTTCACAATAGTTTTCACTATCTTTTGGTTTACAATTCAGACTTTTCTTTTATGCTTTAGCCAGTCATATATAATTTTCCATCTTTTCCAAAATACATTCTCAGGTTTATTATTCAGTTCCAAACTTAGTTTATCCATTTCCGCAATGTCCAAAATCTTATGTTTAAGTTCTTTCATAGATGGTATATCTTTTGATTTCCACCGCCTTGCTATCAATATTCTTGCTGCTGTCAGAATGTATGTTATAATTGACTTGTGGTTTTTTACACTATCCGGGATCATATTTAATAGATATATTTCGGGTTTTAAAGGAACATTAATTTTAAATACTTCTCTTAGGGTTTTATTTATTATCTTTTCTAGATCCTTAAAGAACTCATAGTTTTTTAAGATCGGTAGGTTTTGCGCTAGAAACAGGATTTTTGGTAGGATATTAATTTTGATAGTCGCTATTCTTCCCATTAGGGATAGATGTTTTGGTTGCCACTTTTTCAAATCTATACCGATTTCTGTTAGTAATTTTTGGTAATTATATTCAAACAGCTTTGCAGAATCATCTGATAGCCAGATACCTAAGTATTTAGCTTTGTGCACTACTTCCATTTCCGAAATCTCTTTTAGTCTTAATATCATGCTTTGGGAGCAGTTTTTAGTTATTTTAGTTTTTTGTATATTAATTTTAAACCCCGCTAGTTGTCCAAATTCTTTTATGTCCTTTATTAAGATTGGAAGTGATTGCTCTGGTTCTTCCAATACAAATATTAGATCATCGGCGAAGGCCTGTACCTTGAGTTCTTCCCCTTTTACTCTTAATCCCCTTATCATTTTATTAGATCTAATTTTATCAAGTAATGACTCAATAATAAATATAAACAATAACGGGGAGAGTGGGCAACCTTGTCTTGTGCCTTTTTGGATTTGAATACCTTGTGACATCTCGCCGTTTACTAATATTCTAGCGCTTTGTTTGTTATACATAGATTTTATCATTGCGTAGAAATTTGTCCCACAATTCCATAGCTCTAATTTTTTTAACATATATGCCCAGTTTATATTATCGAACGCTTTCTCTGCGTCTAAGAGAATTAAAGCCATCTGCTTTCCTGGTTGCGTTTGATAATATTCTAACACATTTTTTATTATATTTCTTACGTTGTGTTGTATCTTTCTCTTAGGTAAAAATCCTGATTGGTCTTTTTGAATTACTTTAGAAAGCACTCTTTTCATTCTATTTGCCAGTATCTTGGCAAAGATTTTATAGTCTGTATTTAATAATGATATGGGCCTGTAGTTCTTTATTTCTCCCTCATTTGGTTTATGAATTAAATTTGGTTTATGAATTTGGTTTATGAATTAAACTAATCAGCGCCTCATGCCATGAAGGTGGGATCCTTTCTGATAGGGGTATATTATT
>NW_015163678.1:259176-263668 GCF_001447785.1 Gekko japonicus | reverse complement strand
TCACCTAGAACGCTGAATGCCAAGCAACTGCGATGGGCGGATTTCTTTTCCAAGTTCCAATTCACTCTCCATCACTTTCCGGGCTCGGCTAATTCCTTGGCTGACGGCTTGTCCCGCCTCCCGCAACACGAGAGTCAGCAAGACGTCATTATTGACTCAATTTTCACCCCCTCCCAGTTAGGTGGAGCCGTGGTCACTCGCAGTCAGGCGCAAAAGCTTCCCACGGCCCTTTCCCCTTCTGCTCCTCCTCCTCCCGACTTGCCGATGGGGGGGGATTGGCGAAGCCGTTATGTTGCTGAACTCTCCAAACAGGATGAGGAACTACTGAGGGGGATGCCTGATTGCACACGAGACCAAGAGGGCTTAGTTCACTCCGGAAACAGACTCTATGTGCCTTTTTCTCTATGCAGGGAGGTCCTCCAAGCGGCCCATGGGACCAAGCTGGCTGGGCATTGGGGCTTTGTGAAGTCCCTGCAACTACTGCGCCGACAATTCTGGTGGCCACACATGTGCAAAGATATGCTGGACTTTGTACGTTCCTGCCAACTGTGTGCTTTAACGAAACCGCGGGGTGGGAAATCCCCGGGCCTCTTAAAGCCCTTGCCAACTCCCAATAGGCCATGGGAAATCATTTCGATGGATTTCATCACGGATCTACCACTCAGCAAGGGGAAATCTGTTATTTGGGTAGTGGTTGATCTGTTTTCCAAACAAGCTCATTTCATTCCCCTGCCCTCCCTGCCGACGGCGCAAAAACTGGCTAAAGCCTTTCTTCAACATGTTGTGAGACTCCATCTCTTGCCAACTAAGATAATTACGGACAGAGGCACACAATTTGTTTCCAAGTTCTGGAAAGAACTATTGACCATCATGGGGGTGGAGCAAGGGCTTAGTAGTGCATACCACCCAGAGACTGACGGGCAGACGGAATGAGTTAACCAAACTTTGGAACAGTATTTGAGATGTTTTACAAACTTTCAACAAAATGACTGGTGTGACCTGCTGCCACTGGCAGAATACTGTTATAATAACACTATGCATAGTTCCATTGGTATGTCACCTTTTAAAGCTGTTTATGGTTATGATTGCCCTCCTTTACCTTTTCTAGGAGGGGACGAACCTCTGCAACCTACTGACGCTGGTTCTTGGTGTAAATCATTGCAAGCTGTTTGGCCACTTCTATGCCAAACATTGGATGCGGCCAAAGCCGCTTATAAACTGCAGGCTGACAGAGGTAGGGTGGGTGGTTGGGATCTGCAGCCTGGTGACTTGGTGTATGTGTCTACAAAAAATATGAAGTTGAACAGATCTTGTAAAAAATTGGGTTGGAAATATATTGGGCCTTTCCCAGTCCGTAAAATGATCAATGAAGTTGCTGTTAAGGTAGACCTTCCCAAAAATCTGAAATCATTGCATCCGGTTTTCCATATGAGTCTCCTGAAAAAAGCAGCGGCTGTCTCCCGGTGGAGGCCAACACATGCGCCCCCTTCTGGTGGAAGGTGAAGAGCATTTCGAAATTGCAGACATCCTAGATTGTAAGTTGAAACGTGGTAAACTATTTTACCTGATTGAATGGGCACATATTGAACTGTGTCCCACCTTTCTTTCATCATCCAAGCATTGACCAGACCCAGGCCTGTCTAGCTTCAGCTGAATCATGTTCTCTACAGTCATACCCTGGAGAAGGCTGCCTACAGATCACACACACATAAAAAATCTCAGTGCCTACATTAACTACCAAGGCATGAATCTGGGCAAGTAGACTCTGGTCCAAGAAGGCTTATGCTTATAACACACTGCAGAATTAATAAACATGTCCCTATAGAACAAGCAGGACATAGACTCCGTCGTAGTTGTGAAGACCAAGTTCTTAGCTTAACAATTTTCACTGAGGCAAGGTATCAGAAGTGTCTTAAGACATCAGCAGTTTTCATCGATCTGACGGCTGCTTATGACACAGTCTGGAAGGGATGGTCTGCTGTACAGGTTTTTACAAGTTTTACCCTGCAGAACACTATTTCGACTCCTAAGTAACATGCTGAGCGATAGAACTTTCCAAGTAATTATGGGTCAGTCAATCAGCAAGCAGAAGAAACTGAATAATGGTCTACCCCAGGGCTCAGTCCTCACTCCAGTTCTTTTCAATCAATACATTTCTGATGTTCCCGAGAAGATATACAGGAAGTTTGCTTATCCCAGTGACATGGCAATTGCAGTATGGCACAAATTGATTGAAAGGACTGATGAAAGACTAAGGACTTCAAAACTTTGGCTGACTACTACCATAAATGGTAGCTTATCTAGAGTCCAGGAAAAACAGAATGCTCCTGTTTCCATCTCAACAACAACTTTGCCAACCATGAACTGAATGTCTACCTTAATGGCACCTGACCACACAACCGTACACCTAAGTACCTTGGCATTACCCTGGACAAGACCTTGAGCTATATACATGATCTTACCAATGTAGCAGTGAAAATATGCACACAAAACAACATTCTCCAAAAATTATGTGGTACAGCTTGGGGTATGTCTGCTACAAAACTTAAATAATCAACTTTCAGGGTAGTGTGTAGTACTGCGGAATATAGTGCTTCAGTATGGCTCAACAGCCCCCGTGTCCACAATGTCCAACTCAATAAAACAGTAAGAACCATCAGGGGATGTATAAAACCCACTCCAACCAATTGACTACCTACATTGCACTGCATTGCTCCCACGCATCTCCGAAGGCAAGATTGTCTTCTTCGTGAATATGGAAAGATCACTGAAAACAGAGAGTTGCTCATCCACAAGAACATGACAGGCCTATCCAAACTAAAGTACCAACACTAAGCAATAAGATCTGCACATATCCTGCAATCACAACATTTCGATGTAGGGAATGAATGGTTGCGAACATGGATGCAATCAGTTCCACCCAATATCCATAACTATCAAACTCACTGTGCATTTTACAGCTCATTCACCATAGCAACTGGGGAGGAGGTGTGGGAGAGTGTGAACTGAAATGCTTTTCCTTTTGGGTAGACTGCTAGGCTTTACTTTGAAGTAGCATGCACTCTTATCACCTCTGAGAACCCAGGCATCCTTGGGTCTCAGCTTCATCAGCTTGGCTTCATTTTACATATCAGGGGATGACATAGTGAGGGGGGTTACTGGGTGTTGCTTTTGGTGGGTGGAATACTAAGGGGTGATTGGTCCTGGCTTTTTAGGGCCCCTGCTTGAACCTTGTATATCTATTGCATTTGCGCCTGTAACCTTAGTTCTAACACAGCCAGTGTACAGGCTGGATCCTATCAATGTCTCAATAAACTCATCATTCTCCAAAGTGAATGGTGTTGGGAACTGATTTATCCAGGAGTCTGACAATAACCTGATAAACACCAACAAGAGGCCTGCCGGATTTGACTTGCAACATAAAGTATGGAAGATAGCTAATAGAATACAAACAGGCTTTGGCAGTTGTGTAGACCTGTTGTTTAAATGGGGCAAAATACCAGGGATCTGAGCATTGTGCTTTTCAGGGAGATGTGACAGAGCTCTTTGTACTCACCCCAGTTGCAATTGAATGCATTGAAAATTTAGATATTAGTATTTAGCGGGATTGCCCAATCAGTCTGTGTACCCATTGTATCTACTTGGTTATGTATTTCTCCAAAGTGAATGGTGTTGGGAACTGATTTATCCAGGAGTCTGACAATAACCTGATAAACACCAACAAGAGGCCTGCCGGATTTGACTTGCCACATAAAGTATAGAAGATAGCTAATAGAATACAAACAGGCTTTGGCAGTTGTGTAGACCTGTTGTTTAAATGGGGCAAAATACCAGGGATCTGAGCATTGTGCTTTTCAGGGAGATGTGACAGAGCTCTTTGTACTCACCCCAGTTGCAATTGAATGCATTGAAAATTTAGATATTAGTATTTAGCGGGATTGCCCAATCAGTCTGTGTACCCATTGTATCTACTTGGTTATGTATTTTATATTATTATCTGCTTCCTTTGTGTAACTCTGCCATATGATAAATAATAGCATGCAGCACCACTGTTTGTTGTTTCTGCAGCAACGGATTAGCATCGCTACTCTTAGGAAAGCTAAGACTTTTACCAGCTCAAAGTTCATGCAATAATTGTCCCCCTTTAAAGGTTACTAAGGAGCTGCGGTGGCTCAAGTGGTTAAGATGCTGAACTGCAGGCTGTGGAAGGTCAGTAGTTCAGCACTTCAAGACCCGAGTTGCCGCATGACGAAGTGAGCTCCCGTCTCTAGTTCCAGCTCCTGCCAACCTAGCAGTTTGAAAGCAAGAAATTGCAAGTAGATAAATACTACTCGGTGGGAAGGAAACAGTGTTCTGTGCGCCTTCGTGTTTAGTCATGCCGGCCACATGACCACGGAAACGTCTTCGGACAGCGCTGGCTCTTCGGCTTTGAAACGGAGATGAGCACCACAACCCTAGAGTCGGACTCAACTGGCTTTCGAGCAAGGGAACC
>NW_015163678.1:244499-258532 GCF_001447785.1 Gekko japonicus | reverse complement strand
CTGCTATTTGCAGCCAAGACAGTCATTGCAACTCACTGGAAAACAACAATGACGCCCTCAATTTCACAATGGCATAAGAAATTGTGGGATTTATACATTATGGCTAAACTCTCGGATAATCTTACGCGACTTGACAAGATCCCAACTTCCTCATCCTTTGTTTCTATCTGGTTTCCTATATTGGAATACTTACAACAATTTGATGACACTCCTAAAGAAATTGATGCCTTACATCTCTGGTAACCATTGTATTTATACCAAAGTTTTGCAACAGTACATACGTTTGCTTACCTATTTCTACTGAAAGGTATTTGTTTACGTTCTTAATCATTAAGTTGGTTCTTCTATTTCTTAATATTTTATATATGTAATTTACAAAGATCACAAGTTACAGTTAGTAATCGTTGACTGTTATGCATACGAACACTATTTGTTACTGTTTTGCTTTACCAAACTATGTTTGTACACTTTTTTATCAGCTATTCTTTGTATATCAATAAAATTTATTGTATATAAAAAAAAAAGAATTAAATTTCAGCTTGCTAGCCCTCATCCATTCCAAAACTGCCTCCAGGCACCTGGTACCCGTTAATGATTTCCACAGCCTCCCTGGGGGATCTGCTAGTAATGTGAGATACAGCCGAGTGTCATCTGCCTATTGGTGGCAGCTCTGCCCAAATCTCAGGATGATCTCTTCCAACAGCTTTACATAGGTGTTGAAAAGCATAGGGGCCAAATGGAACCCCAGCACTACACTCTGAAACCTACCCTCGAGGTAGGACTGGAACCACTGCAGAAAATGAGGTGGCTGCTCTTGCTGTAAAGTGGGTAGTGGTGCATCCACTCCTAAAGAAACCTTCTCTGGATCCAAGAGAGCTGAATACTACTGTCCAGTCTCAAACATACCATTCTTGAGCAAGGTGACTGAAGAAGTGGTGGCTGGCCAACTTCAGAAATCCCTGAATGAAGCAGATTGTTTAGATCCATTCCAATCTTTTTCAGACCCGGTTATGGAACTGAAGCAGACTTGGTTGCTCTGATGAATGACATGAGCCGGGAGATGGACAGGGATAGTGTATCCCACAAAGCCTGCTGTGGAAAAATCAGCATGGCTTCTGCAAAGTGAAGTCCTGCTTCACCAACCTTTTGTAAACCTTTGAGAAAGTGAACAAATATATAGATAGCGGTGGCCCAACAGACATTATATACTTGGACTTTCAAAAGGCTTTTTTTTTTTTTTATACAATAAATTTTATTGATATACAAAGAATAGCTGATAAAAAAGTGTACAAACATAGTTTGGTAAAGCAAAACAGTAACAAATAGTGTTCGTATGCATAACAGTCAACGATTACTAACTGTAACTTGTGATCTTTGTAAATTACATATATAAAATATTAAGAAATAGAAGAACCAACTTAATGATTAAGAACGTAAACAAATACCTTTCAGTAGAAATTCTGACAAAAAAGAGGTGTGACTGGTGGGGGGGAGGTCTGACCCAGGAAATGAGTTATCCCTTCTACATGGGGTTGCACTCCCCATAAAGGAGCAGGTTCATAGTTTGAGGTGCTCCTGGACTCGGGCCTCCTGTTGGATAAACAGGTGGTAGCGGTGGCCAGAGGTGCCTTTAACCAGCTGTGGTTGGTGAGCCAGCTGCAGCCCTTCCTGGGAAGAAAAGATTTTGCCACTGTGGGATATGCCCTGGTAAATGTTCCCTCTAAAAGGTGCAGTCTCGTGAGCAGAAATTTTACCCTGTGAGCCAAAACTGGTGCTCACTTTAAAACTGTGAGAGTGCTGACATTAAAAAATATATATATTTCAGGGTACAAACATACAAAACATACAGATATAACACATAACTATTATCATTTGGATTACAAGCCATATATTTATATTAAACTTATTTATATTTATATGGAACATATTTGTATTACTTATATGACTCTTTCAAATATTTTAGAAATGATTTATACATCATAGCCATAAAGTCCACCCTGCAAAGTGGTTGTTTTCCCCAGGGGAACTGATCTCTGTGGTCTAGCGACCGATCAGTCTGGGAGATCTTCAGGTCCCCCCTGGAGACTGACAACCCTAGATGCAGATTTATGGTTCCATTGTGTTCAGCTCATGTGTGTTTGCTCATGTGTGTTTCTGTTTTTTGTTAGCTAAGTCATCCTAGCCTCATGCCTTAGCTTTATTCTCCCCCCCCCAACAATAAAGCATACACATCCTCTGCCTGCCAACTCCAAAGTGATCAGCCATGGTATTTTATTTTAATTAAGAGCCAACACTGAGAATGCTATTTGAAAATCATTAGCCAACTCTGTTCAAATTGGGAAAATGCCCTCTTCACAGTGAGATTGTTGCATTATCGAGAAACAGAGAATATGAAAGTGCATTCTGTGGCAAGGTGCCAACAAGGCTCACTGGCAGCTAAATACCAGTGGCAAAAGGAATAGCATATGAGGAAAGCATATAGGTGTGGGGAAGGAGATTTGAACTGAGAATCCTGGAATTTACAGAGCTATTCTGAACTGAAATTGTGCAGGAGCATTTATGGCAGATTGAAGAAAACCACAGGAAAAATATAAGGTGCATTACTGTGTTTTCCTAAAGCTTGACTTGGAGGAGGAAGAAACTTCCCTTATACCAGCAAAAGCCCTCCCCCCCCACTCCCAAAGGGAAGAGAAACAGCGCGGGACTGAAAAGAGGCACGCACAACCTCCCAGCAAACACATGGCCAGTGATCCTGCACAGATCCCAGCCTGTCCATTCCAGCTGACCTCCCCCCCACACCCCCAGACAAAACAAACAACCAGGCAACTCACCTCAGGAAGGGCAGAAGGTGGGCAACAGAGCAATATTCCTTCTGGGCCAGGGTATCTCCAGGATCATGAGGCAGAGGACTGCCGGGAAGGGCAGCAGCACCCCCTTTCATAGGGCAAGCAAACCCCAGCTGAAGGGAGACGGGACCAGCCCAGATTAGGAAACACAAATCATACTGCTGTGTTTCTGTTCTGCCTGGGCAAACGGAGCCGTGCTGCATGGCCATTAGGAAGGGAACCTCACGCCCCTGCGCTGTGAAAAAAATTTCTGCGTTGGTTGGGGAAAATAGGTGTGCCAGCACAGCTTAAAGGGAACCTAGGCCCTGGTAACATCTGGATTAGATTACTGCACTCTACGTGGGGCTGTCCTTGAAGACTGTCCAGATGCTGCATTTGGTACAGAATGCTGCAGCCAGAGTGTTGACTCATAGGGACCATATCACTCCAGTCTTGTTAACCTGTACTGCCTTACAATTTGCTTTTGGGCCCAATTCAAGGTGCTGGTATTGAGCTTTATAGCTCTTAATTGTCTGGGACCAACATCCCTTAAGGACTGCCTTCTCCCCTACAAACCTACCCACTCACTCTGGTCATCCTTGGAGGTCCTGCTTCGGTTGCCCCACCATTTGAGACTAGACGGGTGGCGACCTGAGAAAAGGCCTTCTCTGTTGTAGTGCCAAAACTTTGGAACTCCCTCCCCAGGGAGATCCGTCTATCTCCCTTTATTGGTGTCTTCCACCAGCAGGTGAAGACCTTTTTGTTTCATCTGACATACCCCCAATAACGTTATGGGCCCTCCTTCTAGTGCTGTGTGTTTCTTTGCTTTTAATTGAATGTTATCATTTTAACTGCATTTTTAATTGTTTAAATGTTTTTATGTTTGCTGCTTTGTGGACCCTGATTGGGTTGAAAGGCATCATGAAAATGCTTTAAATAAATAAATAAATAAAGACAGGGAGTTTTCAGTTTAGAAAAAAGATGACTGAGGAGGGTCAATATTAAGGTTGATAAAATTAGGCATGAAGCATAGAGAGCACTTTTACACGTGCTCTAAAAATATTAGAATTCGAAGGCACCCAATGAAATTGATGGAAAATAGATCTGGTACTGCTTTAATCACTGAGTGATTAAAAGGTGGAATTCACTGCCAGAGGATGGTGTGATGGTCACGAACATAAATGGTTTTAAAAGGGAACTAGACAGAGTCATGGATAGGTCTGTCAGTAGCTGCTAGCCATGGTGACTAAATCCCCACATTCAAATGCAGTGAACCTCTGAATACTAGTATCAAGAGACAACATTGGGGGGAATAAACAGTTGGCCACTGTGTGACACAGGATGCTGGACCGGATGGACCACTGATCTGAACCTGCGAGACTCTTCTTATGTTCTTGTATCCATGTATATTATCATCAACTGAGGGGAATACATCTAAGGATGTGGGGTGTGGCTTATGAAACTTTATGCAACAATAACAGTACAATCCTAAGCAGTGTTATACCCTCTACATCCACTGGAATAGAAGAGTGTAACTCTGCTTAGGATGGCATTTTAAGTGTGCTAGTCTTCAAGATGGCTTCTCCCGATCGTTTATCTGTCCCTTCCCCATCAGCCAAGCACCATGTCTGGAGTCCTGCCTGGGACAGCAAGTGGGACAGGGATGATTCTGACTGGAAGAGGAAATATGGCTACTTTGTCTCCTGGTGCTTAGGGGTGGGGTCGAAGGTACTGAGCAGATTTCCATTTGTGATTTGGCAGTTCTAGCCCTTCTCCTGTCCACAGTTATATGAAATGTTGAAGAAGATTTCCCGGCCCCTTAGCTGCAAAGGTCTGAGGTGATTAAGATTTACAGGAGACTGGGGTGGATGAGGAGTGGAATATATCAGACCATGCAATCATATTTTCTGCCAGTTCTTTGTTTCACATCAATACAAAGTGTCAAAATGTTATTTCTGCAGGGCCACCAAAAAGATCAGAGTGATACAGAGTCGTAGGACATGATGAGGCTGGGACAAAAATAAAAGTGCACAAGAAAGATCTTATGGTTTGCTTAACTGTAACTCTTCCTGCCTCTTTGATTTCATTTCCAGTTCTATCACAGCTTTCAGTGAACTGGTGGTGGGGGGGGGGTTGATTAAATGGTTCCTCCGTTATTAGCCAGAAAGTATCCGATGAAAATAAATCTTTCCCTCTCAGATTGCTTGGAGGTGGTATGATCAGGGGAGCAAATACTTTTGTTCCTATTCTTCCTCCATGCACACTGTGTGTTGTGTGTTGTGTGTGTGTAAATACACACATGCAGAGGGACATGCAACACTCACAGGTGGGATCCCATTCTTTTATATTGTTTCTCCTGCCCCCCAGGAGACCTCTCCATCCCTTTCATCACCACCTCATGGCTTTCTCTTACATCTCCTGCCCCCCATGGACACTTTCCCTCCCCTTTTCACCCACCCAGTGCTGCTCTTCCCCTATCGCCCCACCCCCACCAGCTAGCCCTTTCCCTCTCTTTTTTGACTTCTCATTTTCTTGCTCCCCCCACACACACACCTCTTCCCACTCTTCCTCTTCCGCAGCTGACCTGGCTATATAATCTCTCTCACCCTCCCCACTGCCCTGCTTGTCTGCCTGCTCACCAGCCTGCCTGTAGCACTGCCACTTCATCTTCTTCTTTTTTTAAGCCCCCGGAGGGGATTTTTTATTGCATTTTTTCTATAAACTACAACAGAAAAAGGGGAGGGGAAAACTACATCTATGGGAGAAAGGAAAGAAAACCAAACTAAAAACCCAAGTATAGGAGATCATTACAACAGCTTGTATCAGTGTTAGTCAAAATGCTATGATTACATTGAACATAGTCGATCAAGCTATATTATTTATCTTTAAAACCATTTCTAACTGTTTAAAGAAAATCATTAAAAAACTGTTTAAAGAGCATCATTAACAATTTAAAAAGCTTTAAGGCACTATTCAGCCTTCATTTTGTTTTATCTTTTCTAACCCTTAATTGGTATTCTCGTTTAGGGGCTGCCGCCCCCTTTTCGGAGACAGAGTCCTCATCGGAAGTAGCAGAATCCATTTCATCACTAGGCTTGCTGTCTTCTTCCTTGCCGTCCTCACCGGACTCTCCCAGTTGCAGTATCAGGAACTCTCACGCTTTAGAAACAGAGTCAATCTTTTCTTTTTTATCCTGCAGTTTGAAAATGACACCTTCGGGGGTCAACCATCTGTAAGGAATGATGTTTGTTTGTAAAAATGAGATACTTCTTCCTCTTCTTTCTTATTTCAAATGGAATATCTTTTAAAATCCTGATAATATTGTCTCCAATTTTTAAGGGTGTTCCTGAAGTTGCTTTCAGGATTTGATCCCTCACATGTCTCTTCGAGAATCTAACCGTTATCTCCCCAGGCAGATTATTTTTCTTGATATAAACGGAATAGGTTCTATAAACCACATCCATTTCGCTTGCAAGGTATTCCGCTTTAAATCTGTAACTGGGGCTAGCGCATCACTCAGCACTTGTTTTAGATTCTCTCCTTTTTCTTCAAGGACCCCTTGGAACCAGAGGACTAGATTAGCTTTTTCCATTTGTAGATGCAAAAGTTGATATTCATCTGAAGCTTGCTTCTTTTCCAGCATTTGGACCTTTTTTTTTTTTTTTTTTTACTTTTTTGGAGTTGGCATCCATTCCCTTCACTTTCTCAGCTGTTTGCTCCGGGGGTTTTTTTGTAGAGCTGCTGAGCTGCAAAGTTCTGGTTTAAAGCTGTCAGTTGTTGGTTGATGTTCGTCATCTGGTCCAGTAGAGGGCGCAAAGAGTCCGCAAGCATTTTAGAAAACTCAGTGGCATCTTCCGGCCGTGGGCTCATGCTCTCCGGTGGTTTCACTTTTGCTAATCTGTCTTTCTCTGTTTTTTTTTACCTGCCATGTTTTTGAATTGTTTACTTTTCTAAGAACTTGCTAAAGTCTCTGAAATTCACCCAAACGCTTACAGGCGCTCTAGTTGATCTCTTAAAACAGATTTCAATGCTTTTATTTCTGCTCCCCCTTGGCAAATTGCTTTTCTCTTTGTGCCTATGGAAGGGGCCCCTCCCCTGCTCGCTTGTCTCGCTGTTCCCAGGGGGGCTTTCTTTTAAATTCCCGGCCTTTCAGCTTAACTCAACTCACAGTTCATTGATGGTCCGAAGACCTTGCTCAAGGTACATTTTAAATACCCCATCTCCAACGCTTGTCCTGGTCAGCGGCTCTCTTTCCATTACAGACGCACCAGCAGCAGGACTGTCGGTGTGGAAGAGCGCCTCAATTCCCCAGCAACACGCTGGAGAAGAAGCCACCCTTCAAAGGCCCATGGCTAGGAGCCTTCCACAAAGGCTCTGAGTGGGTGGCGACCAGTGCCCCTCCCCAAACCGCTGGCGTGCGGATCACTTCCCTGGGAGGTCCGGGAGAGGCATCCACTGTCGTGTCACCATAAATCGGAAGTCCTGCACTGCCACTTCTGACTGCCTGGCTCATGCAGCAGTGTCTCTCCCACCCTCTCTGCCACCTCCTCCCTTTCCCCCATCACCTCTACTGCCCAGCAGCAGGTGCTTTACAGAAGCTTCAGCTTGTTTTGACTAATTATAGAGCTACTAAGGATTGCACAGATCTTGGTCTCCCCCACCCCCCCAGTACATCAGCTTTTAAAAGGTTTTTAAAGTTTCCATCAACTGTCTTTTTTTCTTTTCTATTTTTTTGCACACTTGGGGACTGACCCAGGTTTGTACAAATGTGCTCCCAATCTGTACCTGGCCTCAGCATGTGGGTTTATCAATCCGTACCCCAAGGTTCAAGTTCAGCATTAGATACATGATATGATAGATGACAAGGAAGTAGTTCCTCCCCCTCCCCTGCCAATATTGTGAAGAGACTTCCAGCTCTGTACTGCTCTGTATTTATAACTGGTGTTACCTTTTTCTCTAATTTGCATTTTATTTTTCTATGAAGGAAAATATTTTTCCTCCACATGATAACAGATACTTTTAATATTTATTATTTTATATTTTGGGGCTTTCGTTCCCCTTCAGCTTCAACAAACCCTTTAGTTGCCATTTTCCCCTTCATGGTATATCTGTTTTTCCATGTTACAAAATCTGAATCTCTTTCATTAGGTTTTAGCTACTTGTATTGCATTCCCAGCAGGAAAATGAGTTTTCAAATGTTCATTTTCTAAGAAGAAAGAAAATGCAGAGGGGACATAAGCTTAAAGCCAGCTGTATATAACATTTTTTAAAAAAATCTGTTCTACCCTGGCCTTCCTCGGGACTCCTTTCCATCTACAAGTTGTTATTGCTTCTTTTGAAGTAAAGCAATTCCACAGATTTGAAAAGATGTTTGCAGTTTCTCCAAAGCCCTATTCCCCTTTCTGCACTCCAATATATCAGCTTTCTTTTTAAATAGCTCCCAGTAGGGCATTTGCTCTATCTTTCAGCTGGGATGCATCCAAAGGCATTTCTCCACAGGTTCCTGGAGCTGAGAGTGGGTATGAAAAATAATAAATATATTTTTCCTCTTCAAGTCCCTACACACTGCAAAATCTTGCATGCATGATGAAATCCCTGTTGACATTAATAGCTAAATATACACATAGCTTTGCAGCACGCACAGACAAAGTTGAGAACACATGGACATGCTTACAGAAGTTGTTCCCTGATGCTTGCTGCACAGCCACAGACATTTTACGCCAATTATTTAATTAGTAATGGTATTTATTTAGATGTTTATACTCCACCTTCCACCCCAGTGGGAACAAAAAGCAGCTTACATCATGCTTCTCCTTTCTAGTATATTATCCTCACAAGAGCAACCCTGTGAAGTATGTTAAGGTACAAGTCAGATAACAATTCTTGCCATCAATCATCCCGAGAACTGGGTGAGGTATGGAAGTGATGCCCAGGGCAGACTTGAGTAGGAGATCTTGGACCACCTTTTTTAGTCCCATGTGTTGCCCTGACTTGGATAACCCAGGCTAACCCAGTCTCTTCAGATCTTGGAAGCTAAGCAGGGTCAGCCCTGGTTAGTATTGGAAGGGAGACCACCAAGGAAGCCCAGGTTTGCTCCACAGAGGCAGGCAATGGAAAAAACACCTCTGTCTCTTGCCTTGAAAATCCTACAGTCTCACCATAAGTCAACTTAACAGGATTTTCCACCACCATATGTCACTCAGTACTTGCAGCACTGAGTAGAGTTGCCAACCTCCATGTGGGGCCTGGAGTTCTCCCAGAATTATGACTGATGATAGAATCATAGAATGTTAGCGTTGGAAGGGACCTTGCAGGTCATCTAGTCCAACCCCCTGCACTCTGCAAGAGCATAGCTGAAAGATAGCCCTACAACATACCCAAAAGATGGTTGTCCAGCCTCCGCTTGAAAACATCCAGCGAAGGAGCATCCACCACCTTCCAAGGCAGACTGTTCCACTGCTCAACCACTCTTACAGTTGGGAAATTTCTCCTGATATTTAGCCGGTAACGACTCCCTTGTAATTTCCACCCATTAGATCTAGTCTTGCAATCCAGAGCAAGAGAGAATAGATTCGCTCCATGCTTCTGTTAATCTATCCTAAGATTGCATTAGCTTTCTTCGCAGTCACATCACACTGCAGGCTCATGTTTAGCTTGTGATCAACCAGAACACCTAGATCCCTTTCACATGTGCTGCTGTCAAGGCAAGTCCCTCCCATTCTATATCTATGCCTTTGATTTTTTTGTACCCAAGTGTAGGACTTTGTACTTATCTCTATTGAAATTCATTTTATTTGTCTCAGTCCACTGTTCCAGCCTATCTAGATCATTTTGAATCCTGACTCTGTCTTCTTCAGAATTAGCAATCCCACCCAGCTTCATGTCATCTGATCTCCAGACTACATCATTCAGTTTCCAGGGAGGGTAGGTTTAGAGGGTGAACTGTGGCATCACATCTCTGCTGAAGTTCCTCCCCTCCCCACCCTTCACCCTTTCAGGTTCCACCTCTAAAATGGCCAGGAATTTTCCAACCAAGTGTTGTCAACCCTAACACAGAGCAATGAAATAGCCATTAAAAAAAAAAAAACAATGTGCAGGGAAGGCAGGATATAAATTGAAATAAATAAATAAATAAATAAATAAATCTATGTGGTCCTGGGAAGTATTTCATTCAGAACTGGTATAAACTTGGATGAAAGAGGATTTATTGAAATAACTACTAAATAAGAGGGTTGTACAATGTAACTAGTAATGTATAAATGATGAACAATTGCTTTGGTATCACACAATCTTATCCCTCACTGACAGGAATCTTTCAGGCAACTTTGTAAAACTTGTTTAACTCAAGGTCATATATGTTCACTGTTTCTCTCCAGTTTATCAGGACATACATCCTTTCCTATAACTTGTCTTCATTTAAACTTTCATTTACTTTTTCCTATACACTCAGCTTTCCTTCTGTTTCTCTGTCTCACTGAACTACCTCAGCTGTCAGTTTATAACTGCTTCCACACAGAACTGCTTGTCTAACTACTAACTGAACATCAGCTGTCAACATCTAACTGAAACTACTGACTGACTCACATACTCATCCAACCAAATTCACTTCCAAAGCCCCTCCCCCTCTCTGTCAACCACCAATCATACCACCCTTGCCTCTTTCAACCACTCTAGTCTATCTACCACAGCCATGCAACCAAACTTTTAAAGAGACACACACAGAGAGAAACAAGGAATCATTACAGTGTTATTTAAGGTTTTATTGCTTTTACTATGTTTTATGTGGGCTCCGCCGCTTGTAAGCCGCCCTGAGCCCGCTTGCGGGGAGGGCAGGGTAAGAATGTCAAAAATAAATAAATAAATAAATAAATAAATAGTTTTGAAACACGTTTGTGTCTTTTGTGCCATCAGTAATATTGCAACATCTACTGTGTAACTGAAGATTATAAAAATAATTGTTGATTCACTTGTTGATGGTTATGTATCTACACATTTTTATCCTGTCCTTCCTCCAAAGAATCTCAGGCTTTTACCTTTCCCATTGTACCCTCACAACAAACCTATGGGGTAGGTTATGGTAAAAGAGGGTGACCAGATCTGGGCCTCTCTAGGCCTGCTCTAATCACTACATCTTAGTTAAATAGTTTTCATATACCTTTAACGGTTTTTACCTTGTAATTATTGAAAGGGAAAGCTAAAGGTATTGTACAGTTTGTCTTGCTCTTTAACAAATTGCTGACCTAAAAGATTCATTCTGGTTCCAGTTGCTGGCAAGAAATGCTGTGGCAGTGTTTAGCAAGAGCATATGTTATGTTTTCTTATTTCTATACATATTCGCTTATTTTTTCTTCTCTTATTATTTTGGTTAGATAGGACTTACATGTTCTTGTCTGCTGTTTAATTACCTTATGTTATGTTTTACAGAGTTATGTTATGTTTAGGGAGTTAACGATTGTTGGAGTTTAACTCCCTGATTTCCCTTTTGCGTTCTTTTTTTCTTCCCAGCTGCTGCTTTGATAATGCTGACCTTGAGAAGCGCAGTTGTGTTGTCTGAGATTTAACTTTTATTTTATTTTAATGTATAATTAGTAAGGATTAGATAGGATTAATGCATTAACCTATTTTAAGGCTAAGTTGTAACCTATTTAACATTAACTTTTAACGCTTTCAATTTTAACCCCTTTTAACTAATTCAGTTCAATCCTCCCTCAGAGATGCTTTTACAGCTCAATTCTAGCCCTGCTTATTCCTTCAAAGTCAATCTTGAGGAGGAAGCAGGAAGAAAGGAAACTCCCTGTTGCCTCTAAGAAAGAAGAATTCTCAGTCCATAATAAATTTGCAAGCTGTCCACCATAGGGGTGTGCAACCTCTCCCCCCGGTATTTTTCGGGTATATTGATTCGGATTTGGTAAATATTTGGGAAACATTTTTTTTTTGCTCCATTATACCCTATGGGGACCATTGTAGTCTATGGTCCCCATAAGGTATAATGGAGAATCAATCCAGGAGTATCTGGGGCTTGGGGGGGGGTGAGGCAGAGGCACCAAATTTGCAGCACAGCTGCTGGTGTCTCTACCTCAACCCCCCCAAGCTTTGAAAAGATTGGACCAGAGGGTCCAATTCTATGGCCCCCCCAAAGAAGGTGTCCCATCCTCCATTGTTTTCAATGGAGGGGGGAAAGGCATTAAAAGGAATCACGGTCCCTTTAAATGCCTTCACCAAGCCACGACTCCGCAAGTGAACTCCATGATCCCTTTAAACACCTTCTCCTAGCAGTGAGTTTACCCAAAAGGCATTTAAAGAGATATTTGTTTGTCCTGAAAAACCCAAATATTTTTGGGGCTTGGCTATTTCAGATAGCCAGAATTAAGCCCCAATCAATAATCAGCTTAAAAATACCCCCAAAATACTGGTAAGGTATTTTCCAGGATTTTTTACAGTTTGATTTATGCTGAATGCACACCCCTAGTCCACTATTGGTTAAATCCAAATCTGAATCTATAAATCAACCTAATTTTCAGGGCAAAGCAGTTCACCACAAGAATAAGCTGTCCTCAAGTGTTCATAATCATTCCCTTTTATCAAAAGATAACCAATTGGATTCTGTGGATTCTAATCTTTTGAATTCGTTCTGCACTCTTCCCTCAGATGAGGAGGATAATATCATAGAGCACTTTCAAAAATTACAGGAGAACTTACTGCAAGTGCGACAGGAACAAAATCACTCTTTTTACCTTCTAGGGCCAGTTTTAGAAGCTTAAAATAAGCAACGAGATGGGAATGAGAATCAGCCCTCTCTTGGATAGTGGGAGGAATTACTCCCCATCTAGCAAAGAAAGCATCCCAGGATTATAGTCTCCTGAGGTTGAAGCCCTTTATTCCCCTTGAACCTACTGTCATTGTTAATTCCAATAAACTGAGTCTATATATCATCTCTGAAGAGCCCAATCTAATAATGTTTGCAGACAATTGACAGACAAGGTGTTGTGTGGATATCTTACTTAGTGGTAATATATGTGGATGGGGCTCTAGAATTTGTACTAAGGAAACTAAGATCTTCCTTTCCACCTTCAACATCATATATTTGCAGGAAACTTGGCTTAAAGAAGATCTTTTCTCTCCTTGGTTTACTCCTTTTTCCCAGAATGCCTCTGTAGGTCCATACGGAGGTAGACCAAAGGGTGGCCTTGCACTGAATATCACAATAGGTGACTTTTGGCCATAAGCAATATTTCTATAGCTATTTTGATTTTAAAAATGTTTTTTTCCTTTATAATATTTTAAGAACATAAGAGAAGCTAATGTTGGATCAGGGCAATAGCCCATCTAGTCCAACACTCTGTCACACAGTGGCCAAAAATACCAGGTGCCATCAGGAGGTCCAGCAGTGGGGCCAGGACACTAGAAGCCCTCCCACTGTTGCCCCCCCCCCAGCCTGAGAGTTCCTATCTATACCTTGTGGCTAATAGCCACTGATGGACTTCTGCTCCATATGCTTATCTAATTCCCTCTTGAAGCTGTCCATGCTTGTAGCCACCACCACCTCCTGTGGCAGTGAATTCCATGTGTTAATGATTCTTTGGGTGAAGAAGTACTTCCTTTTATCTGTTCTAACCTGACCGCTCAGCAATTTCATGGAGTGCCCACAAGTTCTTGTATTGTGAGAAAGGAAGAAATATACTTCTTTCTCAACCTGCTCTATTCCATGCATAACCTTATAAACTTCAATCATGTCACCCCTCAGCCATCGTTTCTTCAAGCTAAAGAGTCCCAAATGTTTTAAACTTTCTTCAAAGGGAAAATGTTCCAACCCTTTAATCATTTTAGTTGCCCTTTTCTGGACTTTTTCCAAAGCTATAATATTCTTTTTGAGGTGTGGTGACCAGAACTGTATACAGTACTCCAAATGAAGTCACATCATTGATTTATACAGGGGCATGATGGTATTTTCAATTCCCTTCCTAATAATCCCCAGCATAGTGTTGGCCTTTTCTATTGCAGTCGCACACTATGTTGACATTTTCATTGAGTTATCTACTATGACTCCAAGATCTCTCTCTTGGTCATTCTCCGCCAGTTTGTACCCCATCAATGTGTATTTATATTTAGGATTTTTGGCTCCAATGTGCATCACTTTGCACTTGGCCACATTGAACCCTATTTGCCACGTTGATGCCCATTCGCCCATCCTTGACAGATCCCTTTGGA
>NW_015163678.1:242287-242448 GCF_001447785.1 Gekko japonicus | reverse complement strand
TTCTATATGCTCCTCATATTCCCTTTTTGCCTGCCTGATCACAGACTTGCAATTTATTTGCCACAGCCTGTGTTCCCTTTTATCAACCTCACTGAGACTAGCTTTCCACCGCAAAAGGAATCCTTCTTACCTTTTACAGCTTTCATTACTTTGTTAACCAT
>NW_015163678.1:223534-241909 GCF_001447785.1 Gekko japonicus | reverse complement strand
TTTCAAAGCTGAAGAGCCAGCGCTGTCTGAAGACATTTCCGTGGTCATGTGGCCAGCATGACTAAACACCAAGGCACACGGAACGCTGTTACCTTCCCACCGAAGTGGTACCTATTTATCTACTTGCAATTTCTTGCTTTTGAACTGCTAGGTTGGCAGGAGCTGGAACTAGAGATGGGAGCTCACCCCATCATACCCGGGTCTCGAACTGCTGAACTACTGACCTTCCGCAGCCTGCAGTTCAGCGTCTTAACCACTTGAGCCACTGCAGCTCTTGGGCGTTACTTAGGACCAAATCCAGAATTGCCTCTCCCCTGGTAGGTTCTGTGACCATCGGTTCCATAGCACAGTCATTGAGTGTGTCTAGAAACTCAATCTCTTTTCCCCAACTTGAACACATATTGACCCAATCAATGTGTGGGTAGTTAAAATCACGTATTACAACACAGTTATTTTGTCTAGCCACTATCTTTAATTCATTCATCATTTTATAATCCTCTATCTTTTGATCTGGTGGGCGATAACAAACTCCCAGTGTTAAGCTTCCTTTTGGGCCCACTATTTCAACCCATAGCATTTCCAGAAGCAAATCCAATTCACTAACCCTCTCAGTCTTACTGGACTATATACCCTCTGTGACATACAGAGCCATCCCACCTCCAACCCTGTCCCCCCTATCCTTCTGATATAATTTATAACCAGGAATTATTGTATCCCACTTATTTTCTCATCCCACCAAGTTTCTGAAATACCCACAATGTCTATTCACCCCCCCCAAAACCCCAAGCATTCCAATTCCCCAATTTTACCTCGGACACTTCTAGCATTTGTGTATAAACACCTATAGTTTCCCATGCATGTTAATCCCACAACCTTCCTCTTGCTGCCTCAAGACCTTGCCAGGCAGTCCATATCGTTAGCCAAAGTCTCAGTGGACAATTCTAATCTACATTGTAGAAAAGTAACAGCTGCCCCTTCATCTCTTTGAGATGAGCCATCCTGAACCAGAGATTTTTCATCTCCTGTTGGTTTCCCACGAATATTCAGTTTAAAAACTGCTCTGCCACCTTTTTGATTTTAAGCGCCAGCAGCCTGGTTCCTTCTCTGGACAAGTGGAGACTGTCTCTTTCATGCAGCTCCCTCTTGTTCCAAAAAGCATCCCAGTGCCTAACAAACTTGAACCCTTCCCCCCTACACCATTGTCTCATCCACGCATTAAGATTCCTGATCTGTGCCTTTGCCCTGCGCGTGGAACAGGTAGCACTTCTGAGAAGACTACCTTGGAGGTCCGAGGCCTGAGTTTCCGGCCTAGCAGCCTAAATTTTTTCCTCCAGGACCTCATGACTGCATTTCCCCACATCGTTGGTGCCAACATGTGCCACAACCACTGGCTCCTCCCCAGCACTATCTACCAGCCTATCTAGAGCATGCATAATGTCCGCTACCTTCGCACCAGGCAGGCAAGTCACCATACTGTCAATACACGGGTTCACCACCCAGCTGTCTACCTGCCTAAGGATCAAAACACCCACTACCAAGAGCCCCCCCTCCCACCCTGCCCAGGGATGGTTCTTTGGTGCGAAAGGATACCCGCTCACCAGCTGGGGAAGAGGTCCCTTCTGAGGGCACATTCCCCTTATCCTCAGCACGGTGCCCTGTTTCCCCTTGACCCTCATGCTCCCTGACAGTGGCAGGGCTGCCAGATCCAGAGTGGGACATATCTAACAAGTCCCCGACAGTCTTTTCTGTGCACCTGACTGTCTTTGCTTCTCCAGGTCAGTCACCTTGGAGGGGCTGTTCCCGAGGGTGTTCAAGGAAGTGATGGTCCGCCATCTCTTTAAAAAGTCATCTCTGGACCCGGCCAAATTGGCGAACTATCAGCCAGTTTCCAACTAGCCCTATTTGGGCAAGTTAATTGAGAGGGCGGTGGCATTACAGTTACAGGGCTTCATGGATGATGCTTCCATGTTAGATCCCTTCCAGTCCGGCTTTCGCCCGGGACATAGGATGGAGACAGCACTGGTCACTCTTACTGATGACCTCCGGAGGCATCTGGATCGGGGCGGTTCGGCAGTGCTGTTGTTGTTGGACCTGTCAGCTGCATTCGACACAGTCGACCACCAGCTATTGCTTCACCACCTTCCCAACATGGGAATTCAGGGGCTTGCCTGGCAGTGCCTTGCTTCCTTTCTCCAAGGTCGGGGACAAAGGGTGGCACTAGGGGAACAGCAGTCCATGAGGCACCCAGGGGCTGTGCTGTCCCCGATGCTGTTCGATATCTATATGCGCCCCCTTGCCCAGATTGTCCGGAGGCATGGGCTGGGGTGCCATCAATACACTGATGACACCCAGCTCTATCTGATGTTGGGCGGCCAGTCAGACTCCAGTCCGGAAGATCTGGACCGGGCACTACAAGCCATGGCTGGTTGGCTTAGGTTGAGCCAGCTGAAGCTGAACTTGATGAAGACAGAGGTCCTGTACGTGAGTCGGAGTGGTCGGGGAGGAGGGACCCGACTCCTGATCTTTGGTGGGGCGCCATTGGTGCCAGCGCCGGAGGATAGGAGTCTGGGAGTGCTCCTGGATTCCTCCTTAACAATGGAGGCCCAGGTGGCAACCACTGCCAAGTTGGCCTTTTACCATCTTCAGCTGATCAGGCAGCTGGTTCCCTTCCTCAGCCGCGATGACCTGGCTATGGTGATCCATGCAACGGTCACCTCAAGACTAGACTACTGTAATGCTCTCTGCATGGGGCTGCCCTTGTCGCAAATTCAGAAGCTGCAGCTAGTGCAGAATACTGCGGCCAGGCTGTTGATGAGTCTTCCCAGATGGGAACACATCCAGCCTGTGCTGAAGGCGCTGCACTGACTGCCAATAGCATACCAAATTCACTTCAAGGTGCTGGTACTTACCTTTAAAGCCCTATATGGTCAGGGTCCGACATACCTGTGGGACCGCCTTTCCCCATATATACCCCAAAGAGCACTGAGGTCGGGGTCCCAGAACTGACTGGCCCCACAAGGCCCCAAGGATGCCAAGCTCACCACTACTAGGGCCAGGGCCTTTCCGGTGGCGGCTCCACACTGGTGAAATGAGCTCATGGAGGAGATCAGGACCCTACGGGATCTTATGTAGTTCCGCAGGGCCTGCAAGATGGAGCTCTTCCACCAGGCTTTCAACTAGGAGCCGCCGCCCCCAACCAACAACGAGCCAGCCCGTATTACTAACATCTGGCCGCTACCACTGTGCTCCAGAAGATCATTGAGTGAAACTGTCTGGTTGTATGGTAATTTTAGCACGCCATCTTATGCATTCAATGTATTAGCACTAGCACTTTATGAGGTTTTGTTTTATTTTATTGCATTGAATTTTAAATTGTTTTAATCTGAATGTACGGTCATCTATAGACCAATTATGTAAGCCGCCCTGAGCCCACTTGCGGGGTAGGGCGGGGTATAAATTTAATAAATAAATAAATAAATAATCTGCCCATTTATTTCTGTTTGGTCCCTATGTGCCCTCAGCATTCAGCTATACCACAAAGTTTATCACTGTCTCAAAATTTGAAACGCCTTTGTTGTCCGTGCTGGAGGCCTACCATCAGCATCTCAGCTTGTGCTATCATGAACTCTTTTCCCCTGCAAGTCTGGCCAACTATTTTTCCTCATCCAACTTGGCCAATATAAATTTGGCCAACCTGTCCAGGATTCTTGAATCTTTCAAGTCTCTATCTGTCAAGGATATTCTACTGGATCAGAGCACGGAGGCAACTAAAAACATGTGGCTTAACAGAAATTTCAGATTAGTTCAAAGGCAGATCCAGCTGAAACATCGAAAATTTAAAAGAAATAATACCATTACAATTTTGAGGGAGCTGCTAAATCTTAAAAAGAGCTACAAAGATTTAATTAAAGTAAGCAAACAGAAAGCTCTGGCTAAAGAATTGAGTCAACTTATATCTGCAGTTAATAATAATGACAACATAACCTTTTGGTCTATTGTTAACTCTGCCATCAGCCCACAATTTAAAATTCCCTCTGCATTGCCCCACATGTCTAGGAAAATCATTTTAAAGTGCTGTTTTCGGATGATGAAGCTATCATTACATTTTTCTCTACTGTTTCTCTTCATACAGTTCCCTCTTGGCCTGACATTTCTAATGACTAAGTTGAGGTCTTCATCTGGGCTCTTCAATCAGGCAAAGTTCTCAGTCCTGACTTAAACCCTAATGAATTATTTAAGGCAAACCCTTGCTGGTGGGCCAAGGTTTTAGCACCGGTCTTTACCTCTATCAGTTCCTCTGGCCTGATTCCCAGATCTTGGAGACATGCTATTCTTTCGATTTTCAAAAAAGAAAATAGATTGGACCTGAGCTGTTTTTGCCCAATTAGTTTGCTTTCCTTATTGGGTAAATTATATGGTTCCTTTTTATTTTGCAAGCTTGGGGAGTGGGTTGAGTCTGAGGCTATTATATGGAATGAGCAAATCGGGTTCAGGAGGGGCTGTTCAAACTTAGACCATTGTCTGTTTTTGTATCATCTAACTGACAACTACACAGTTAACAAGCAATTGTTTGCAGGTTTTATGGACCTTAAAGGAGCATTTGACTCTGTCAGCCACATTAAGCTGTGGGGGAAGTTAAGGAAAACCACCACAAATAAAAGGTTACTGTAACATAAGAATATAAGAAGAGCCCCTTAATCATCTTGGTTGCCCTCATCTCATTCAACTAGGTCTCATTCAACACCTGTGGCTACAAGCATGGACAGCTTCAAGAGGGAATTAGATAAGCATATGGAGCAGACGTCCATCAGTGGCTATTAGCCACAAGATATAGATAGGAACTCTCATTCAGGGACAAGTGATGCTCTGTGTTCTTGGTGCTTGGGGGGGGCAACAGTGGGAGGGCTTCTAGAGTCCTGGCCCCACTGGTGGACCTCCTGATGGCACCTGGTATTTTTGGCCACTATGTGACAGAGTGTTGGACTAGATGGGCCATTGGCCTGATCCAACATTGGCTTCTCTTATGTTCTTATGTTCTGTATTCTGATCCAACTGCCCAAGACTGCTGCGGAATTGAGGGTCATTTATCAAACTCATTTAATTTGGACAGAGAAGTTAGACAAAGTTCTACTGGTTCCACTGCTGTTCAATTTATATTTAAATGCCCTTACTTTAAATTTCGATGAACCTTACCATTCCCCTAAACTCGCTAACACTAGTGTCCCTATTTTACTTTATGCAGACATTGCTGTTATTTTATCATGCACAAGGTTTGGTTTACCAAGGTCCCTGCCAGACGGCAGGAAAAACGACAGCCGAAGTGCGGATAATCTGAGCTGCACCAAACTAGAGATGCCGCGGCGGGATCCCACGGATCCCCTGAGCCGCGGCGCCATTGCTCCCCGGCACGATCAGATGCCGGGGAGAAAGCGATGGTGGGAGGGGGAGGCTGGCAAACTGCACATGCTCACACATGCGCAGTTCGGCCAGGAGCCGGGGATGCGCCGGCGGAAGGACGTGTCGGCGATCCCACGGCCGCACTTGCTGCGGCCTTTCCGGATGAACCACCCAGGTAGGTGCTTCTTTTTTGGTGCGGGGTTTTGGGCGGGAGGGACAGAATGGTAACGGGCATGCAACGCTTCCCAGATGTTGCCGTGGGATCACGCCCATTTGCCGCGCATCCGATCTGTCCCTCTCCCGGCCCAAATCCTCACGTGTGACCGGGGCCTAAGATCTTTAAAAATCTTCTCAAATTATTGCAGGAATGAAACCCTATCAATTATAATGATAATAAATCTAAGATTCTAGCGTTCTCTAAAAGCAGGAGACAGGCCCCTCAAGCTGTAGTATAGATGGATATATTATTGAACAATTAAAACCTTTTTCTGATGTAGTTTTTCTGTTTTCAGCTGGTCTATCCTGGAAATTTCACTTTAAAGTAGTGCTTAATAAGGCAAAACTATGCTCTTGAGCTATCAGATATTTCTTTTATTTCAAAGGTGGGATATATGTACCAGGAGCTCTTCAGGTTTTCAACCTGAAGGTTGTTTCCCTTGTTCTCTTTGGATCTGCAATTTGGATAATTAGAGTTACAGAGAAAATTGGCATTCCATTCTCCCAGTTTCTGAGAAAACTAATGAATGTTTCCTGTTGTGTTTCCAATGTTGCCTTGAGGGCAGAATTTGGACAGAAGTAATTAGAGGCTAGAGCATGGCTCCTTGCTTTTAAACTGAGGATAAAAACTTTGTTCTCTGAAGACAGCCTACTTGCTCTTCACGGAAAAGGCTCTTCTAACATAAGAACATAAGAGACGCCAATGTTGGATCAGGCCAAAGGCCCATCCAGTCCAACACTCTGTGTCACACAGTGGCCAGAAATACCAGTGCCATCAGGAGGTCCACCAGTGGATGAAAATGGTGGGTGATAAACGATTATTAACTGGTATGACTCCCCCTATATATTGGCCAGGGAAATAATGATTCTCTTATCTTGGTTAGGAAACGTGTCTTGGAGACTGACCATCACAATACCTTAGTGGGAGACTGTCATGTTTGTTCTTCTTTGTTTTATGGTATCCCCCTTCTGATGCACTACTCTCTTATTTCTATTAGCTCTCAGTTCCATGGTTTTGTAGGGCCTTTTTGTTGCCAGGCTGAACATAATTCCTTCCATAGTTTTACAGGGCAGGTTTGCTGGCAAGGTATATTCTGACAGAATCTGCTTTTGTGGCCTGCAAATGATTGATGCTCCTTTCCACAATTTGCTTGAGTGCCCTATGTTTGTGACTCTCAGGAACCACTACATTATGCCCCTATTAAGCAACTGCTTACCTCCCTACTCTTCAGAAACTGTTCTCTTCTTACTCAAAGATAATGACACAGAAATTACATTGGGTGTGGCTAAATGTGTATCTTAACTCTTGGTTTCAGATAGAATATCTAGAAATTTTCTACTGCTCAAGATTATAGATTTATGAGCTTGTAGGGTTGAAAGGAAAGGAAGGAAAGGATTCACTCTGCAAATTACTTTGAAAAAGACTTTCTGAGAAAGTTGAGCTATTTCCCATTTGGTTCTTTGAAGACATCTGAATGACACTAAAGAGTCTCTTCCATTGTTGGGCTGTTCTAAATAATCCCTTTTAGTAGGATTAATCAGAGTCTTAAATTAACAAAAGAAGCAATTAATTATGCTCTTTTGAAACCAAGAACAGCCGCAGCCAGTAAAATGCTCTCTCCGACCCTCCTCATCCTCTGGATTTCATATCAGAAATCACGTTATGCATTATTTCAGATGTGTAAAAATCTTGAATCTTTTAAGTTTAAAGGAAAGTGCTGGTAATGAAGAATGAATAGCACAATATTAATTTCCTTTTGCACTTACATCTAATATGTCTTGATTAACAAAGCAAAGTTCTGCTCTCACAAGATAGATATACAGAATTTATAATATAGGGAAGAACAATCCCAGCCAAATCTTACTGAATATGTGCTGTTAGAGGACTGTTATTCATTATGGGATTTTACAGATGGATCAGCTATACAAGGAAGCACAAAACATTTTAATTTGCAGATGATGCCATGGCTAAGATGTCAGTAAGTAATGTTCATAACTCGCAACAATGGGAAAAGCCTAAAGCATATTGGCTTTAGGATGTGGTAAATTGGCGCTGTACATCTATCCATGTGTGCTGGACACAGCATTTGGGATGCTGCCATTAATCCAAGCATATGGTGGCTTGTGACAATGTGTCCCAAACCAGATACAGCATGTAGAGGCAGATGTGCTTGATCATTTTGATGCAATCTGAAGTGCATATGTTAACATGTCACCATTCAGTAGTATTCCTAGGACAGGAAATAATTCTTCTTAACCCCTCCCCTTTCTCCCACCTTTCCCACACTATTTTCACATGCTGCTCCCCCTCTGCCCACCAACGTGTCCTTCCCCTGCCTGCTGGCTTGCTTATGATTGGGGATGCCAGGCAGCCTCCCAACTTCCCCAGGAATTTTGGGGGCAAGCAAAGCATGGAAATGACATCAGGCTGTGTGCTAAAGTCACATCTGGGCAAAATTTGGGACGTGACGTCAGCACATCAACAGACATTCAAGAAACTCTATGATAACAGTCATAGGTTTTCCAGAGAATGGCTGATGTAGGGTTGCCAGGTCCCTCCTGACAACCAGCTGAGGAGGGGTGGGACTTACCAGGAGCGGGAGGCCCAGGCAACATCCCCGGTGATGTGGCTACATCATTTCCTTGCACCAGAAGTGACATCATCACACTGTACTGTCATGGTGATGCTTTGGTATTAGGGTAAAAACTCTATGGTAAAATGACTTCTAGCATAGAATTTTCTGCCCAAATATCAGAGCGTCACTGCAACATTTCTGACATGATATCACTTTTAGTGCATGCCAGAAGTCACGTCACCATGTTGCCAGCAACATAGCCTTGGCCTCTCTCCCTCTTCTGATAAGTGACCCTGCCAACCAGCCAATCAATGGCAGGGGGGAAGGGCCTGGCAGTATGGGCTACCCCACCTCCACTGAGGGGGCTGGCAACCCAATGTAATTTCTGTCCCCCACTGGTTGTCCCACTGGCTGACACAAAAGGGTGGATGGAGGGGCCTTTCCCTGAACACCCAAAGCAGGCATTTGATAACCCTACTTATGAACCCTTCTACCACCCAGGCCCCTAGCCATGTGTGCAACCTCCTGTTAGTGACACTGGGTAGCATGTGAGGCTGGGAGCATGCATGGCAGGTGTTGGGGGAACAATAGTAGTGGGACTGATGGTCAGCAGCTGCTCCACCTTGAGGTATTCGGGAACTGCCCCTTTCTTCAACCCATCTCTTTGGAATGCCCTTCGCTTAGCAGTAAAAGTAGTAGTAAAAGTAGTAAACATTGCTTGGGCCAAGGTATGTGCAAAAAGTAGGGAGGGAGGGAGAAAAGATTAATCCTCTAGTGGCTATTAGCAAGTTGCATCGCAATACCATTATGTCAGCAAGCTGCCAAAAGTTCTTTTCTGATGTCCTCTGTATGCGCATGCTCGCTTTCCTTCTCATTTGTGGATGTGTTGATGCGCTTAATCGCTTGACTGCAGGAACATGCATATCTCTCAAGGCCACAGGTGGTTCGCTGCTAGATAGTTGCTTAGGTGATATCTCGGCTCGGCCGTGGGAAGAAAGTTGTTATGCAGACTAGAAGCGTTTTGCTCCCAGGCTCAATGGTGCGCGCAGGAACTCCCGCAATTGGGCCTCAGCTGTTTGAACATTGTTTGAATGTTGTATAACATGCCATGCTCTTAGAATATCTCTCATACTTAACAGTGATTCTGTACATGCACCTATAGCTTCAAATAAAGTAACCCCTTTCTACAAGAGTGTACTACGTTGATGCTGTGGGGTGCCTGACACATTAGAAAGATGCTTCAAAAAATAAACCTTTTCATCCAGTACTTCTTTGGCTTCTATAGCTGTTGTAGTATTGCCTCATACAGATATTGTAATTGTTATCTGGTCTCAGATTTGCCTTATATACTTTTTGGCAGTAAGTGGGGATCAGACTGAAATATTAAAACTGAAATAGGTGTCAAGCTCTTGACTGATTTTTATTTGCGAACGAAATGAGGAAGGCTAGTAGATATCCACTTTATATACAAGGGTGTTGTAAACAACAGGTATTTTTAATATTTTTAGTTCAGTTATAGTTAGTTTCTTAGCCTTCTGGACATTTTTATTTATATCTGTTTTTTTAAAAGAGTGAAACCATCTTCCCGAAACAGCCTGTTTCCAAAGAGACTGTCAGCACTTTGCAAATGGCGCTTCAAAGAATAAAAATAGCTTAGCTTTGATTTTTAATGGAGAGCAAGAGAAATCACACCGAGGAACTTATGAGATTAAAGAGGATCTTGCTATTACCTCAGGAAAACAGTTTCCATCTGCTTCGTCCAATTATGCCATTCCAGCCCATGGAATGTTTTCCATACATTCAGTGTATGAACAACACTAAACTGTGTGGTTAAGCATTTGGAGATTTTATTAGTAGACCATACCTTTCTAAATACGAATGGTAAAGTTTCTAATTAAAATGACCATAATGTTTCAATGTCAGACTCTTAGCGTCTGCTCCAGGGCCTGAGTGCATCTGGAATTGATGACTGTTTCATTAAAACGACATGCAGGCTGTGTAGCTGAATAAATGGATCCTGGAAAGGGCTTTCCGGATTGCGTTTTTATATTCGTTGCTGCTGCAGAGAACGCATCACTCCCAAGAGACCGTAATGTTTTCTTAATTCATTCCCAGCTTGATCCTGAGGTGCTCTTCTCTTCGCTATTGCTTTGAGGGACAGTGAGGATTGCCAACCTCCAGGCAGGACCAAGGGTTCTCCTGCAAATTACAACTGATCTTTAGACTACAGGAATCGGTTCCCTGGAGAAAGGGGCTGCTTCAGAGGGTGGACTCTGTGGCATCATGTCTCTACTGAGCCCCCTCCCCAAATTCTACCCTTTCCGGGCTCTGCCCCCAGACCTCTAGGTATTTCCTAACACAGTGTTGAAAACCCTGGCCAGGCAGTGGATGTAAATTGGACAATGGTCGCCTGGGCAAATACAGACACGATATGACTCTTCAGCACACAGTCGGAACTGGTGACTTGCAGTTCAGCCACATATTCTGTCTTCCCAGATTCATGGCACACAATAGAGTAACAAGGGTTTTTAAAAAACAAAAACAAAAAACAGCTCCCTACCCCAAGTAGCTTACAATTTAAATATCCTCAATCTGTTTCGAAAGATTGAGAGGAAAACCACTGAAGCACGAACCCCAGTTAATATTTGCATTACAAAGTTTGCAGGAAATACTACAGGATGCGCGGTACAATGAATAATGTAGTAAGACAAATCAGGAGGCTGAACAAACAAAATGAAAGAAGGAATTAGGAAAAAATACAAAAGAAAAATGTGCTTTAGTGGGATGTTGAAGGAAAAGTATTTTCTATCTTTCATTCTTGTGCAAATAATACCACCAGGAATATAGCACTACAGCATTTTAAATGAATATTCTTCTTTAAAAATGGGCACAATCTAAGGCGACACAATTGCACCTGTGCAGCTATGAAACCTTCCTACGGAGAGGAGTCCAAGGGATAGCTGGCACTTCTCCAAAATATTTCCTGGTACCCTTTTGTTCCCCCCAATCAGGGTTGCCAACTTCCAGGTGAGACCTGGAGTTCTCCCAGAATTACAGCTGATCTCCAGGAGGAAATGGCAAGCTCAAATGGCAGATTCTATGGTATACCACAGGTTTTAGATGAAATCCCTCCCCAAATCCCCCTCTCCATATACACTGCCCCAAAATCTCCTGGAATTTTCCAAGCCAGAGTTGCAACCCTACCCCCAACATTAAGGTATAGTACATTAAAGTCCTAGGGGAGCCAGTTTGGTGTAGGGGGTAAGAGCGGTGGCCTCTAATCTGGAGAACCAGGTTCAATTCCCCACTCCTCCACATGAAGCCAGCTGGGTGACCTTGGGCCAGTCACAGTTCTCTCAGAGCTCTCTCAGCCCCACCTACCTCACAGGGTGTCTGCTGTGAGGAGAGGAAGGAAAAGAGATTGTAGGCCACTCCAAGACTCCTTTGAGTAGTGAAGGGTGGGGTATAATTTTATTTATTTTATTGAATTTTATTGAATTTTATCCCACCCATCAGGCCTAGGCTGGCTCAGGGTGGCTCACAACAGAATAAAAACTCTCATCATACATAAACAGAATAAAAACTCTCATCATACATAAACAGAATAAAAACTCTCATCGTACATAAAACATAATTCATTAGATCAATACAGTTCCTAATAAAAATAATACAGCAATATAAAACAGTATTAAAATCAAACATGGTGTTAAAGTGCTAGCAAATTCCAATTTTTGAACATAAGAACATAAGAGACGCCAATGTTGGATCAGGCCAAAGGCCCATCCCGTCCAACACTCTGTCACACAGTGGCACTAGGTACAGATATTAGCCTGGAACACCCAGAGTGAGAACACGAGAGAGAATAAGAAGGAGCAAGGCCACGTTTGAATGAATAAAACACATTATTTATTTATTTAGAGAATTTATATGCTGCCGCACCAAAGACCTGCTTTGTTAGTATACCTATAAATTCAGAGCTCTATAGGAAGCAATATGCCTTACTTCTGTTTTCAACAAGGTTGCTATGTCCATCTTCTGCAGCCAAAATGGCAAAGAGTCTTGTGACATCTTAAAGATTAATGAATTTATTGTGGTATAAGCCAGAATCTGCTTCATCAGATGCAACGGGCAGAGACAGCTGAAGCAACAAACAGTGGAAAGGCAGGAAGATGGGATATTACATAGAGAGGCCAAAAAGCCCGGTATATATTTATTGTACACAGCAAAAAAAAATAAAAGATAAAAATTGCCCCAGTTAATGGTCTCCCCCAATGCTCTGCTTCCTCAAACTAGTTTTGCTCTAGCCACCCCCTGCCTTCGTTATCCATTTCCTGCAGAATTGCTTTTTACTGCTTTTGTTCTACGGCTTGCAAAAAGCTATTTCTTCCAATGTGCATTGGAGGGGTGGGGGGAGAAGAAGAACTCTTTTTCAAGTTGGTGTCTGGGAGCTCTCTGTGGTGAAAAATGAGGTCAAGTAAACACACTCGGCAGCAATCACGAAACATATCTGCAGATGCTTGGGGGTGCCAAGCATCCTTATCCAGTTCAGAACAACAGTCTTTGAAAGTCCCAGGCTAATGTGACTGAAGTGGCTTGAGTTCTGCATCCACTCCAAAAGCATTACTTTTGCAGACCATGTATAGCTTCAAACGGCAGTGGAAATATACAACAATATTAGGTTTTTCTGAAGGGTGTCTTGTTCAGAGCACTTTCCTTTGGTTAGATAATGCTAAGTGAACAACATAAAGGCAACAGCTGTTTTGCTGACTCTCTGAGTTTGTTGTAGTGGTTAGGAGAGCAGACTCTAAACTGGGGGAACTGGGTTTGATTCCTCACTCCTCCACATGCAGCTGCTGGTGTGACCTGTTGTTTGTCTGTTTATTTATTTATTACTTTCGTCTTACTATCCCGCTCTAATCCCCGAAGGGGTCTCTGAGCGGCTATACAGTTATCCCTTATCCCTATCTAAGGCCACAATTCATCAGGGGTGGGGACATCCCTACCAGCACCCAGTGGAGGGGGGGGTTCTTTCCTCGGGTCGGCTTCTTTCCGTTGTCTTTCAGCTGCGGCTTCTGGCTCCTCTCTTTTTCTGGCGGTCCTCTTTTCGCGGCGGATCGGTAGGCCCCTCTGGTGTGCGGCATGCTTGGCACGGTCCTGGCTCTGTCCTTTACGGCTCCGCCCGCCTGCGCCGCCACGCTCACACGTCGTCCCGGCTCCGCCTTTTCCGCTGCCGTCAGGTTCGCCACTGATGTATTCCGGACGCCATTTTTCTGCTCGCTGCCGCCGTCGCCGTTCACCTTCTGCCGAAACCGGCCCTCCAACGACCCCTGGAATGGGGAAGGGTGCCCCCTACCTTCTAAGGTAGGTTCCCGATTTATCTACTCGCGCTTTAGTTGGTTAAGGGCGCTTTCGAACCGCTGGGTTGGCGGGAGCTGGGACAATGGGCCAGGTGCTCAATCTGGCCACGGTGGGTATCGAACTGCTACAGCAGTTCGTAGATGTTATTACAGCAGGTGTTTAACCACCTGCGCCACCGCTGTGGGGAGGGGAAAGGAAAAGGAGATTATAAACCACTCTGAGACTCCTTCGGGTAGTGAACAGCAGCGTATAAATCCAATCTCTTCTTCTTCTGAGGCCTCAAGTGAGTTACAAGAAAAAAAGGCCATCAGAAGGCTGCTTTGGAAGGTGGGCTTTATGGCATTATGGCCCACTGAGGTCCTTTCCCTCACCAAACCCCACCCTCTGCAGGCTCCACCCCCAAATTTCCAGGAACTTCCAAAACCAGAGTTGGCAACCCTAAACTATGTACCCCCCCCGGGAGGGCTTCTATCAGGCCCACAGTAGAACTGGCTGTCTTCTGCTGCTTCTTCCAGTTCTGCTGCTGCTGCGTCATCATACATTTGCAACTTACAGATACACACCTGAACAGCACACTCAGGATTGCAACAGCACAGACATTTGGATGCAATAATTCAGAGCAAGAGGTGTCAGTTATCACACACTGTTAAATAAACAAAATATTGCAAGAGTGCTAATGTTTTAAGCCTGTTTTTATTTTAAGTAAAAAAAAACCTGTTTGTGTCCTTTATAAAGTTGATATCTCCACTACCTGGCATTACATTTTATGACACACATGGCCCGGCCCAACAAGGTCTCATTTATGTCAGATCCGGCCCTCATGACAAATGAGTTTGACACCCCTCATGTACATGGTTCCCTTTTTCCTTCCCTTTCTCTGTTCACATCATGATATATTAAATAAGCTACTTTAAACTCAGATCTACACCCCCCAGCTTTTAGAAGGATTTTTGTATTTTGTAATAGGGTGCCACGGGCCTTATTAGACACCTACTGTTGACATCTGAACTGTGCCAAAAGGTGGCTGGCTACTGTGGATAAAGTTGCCAACCTTTAGATGAGGCCTGGAGCTCTCCTGGGACTGCTACAAGAGAAGACATCTAAGTTGCTGTGCATTGACATTTTCATGATATGGGTGGAGGACTCTGTTTGGACTCTGCCTGGAACAGTAGTTGGGAGATTGGGAATGGTTAGTCCACTGCAGTCAATGCGCTAGGGGAAACAGGCAAGATGGGTTCTTAATGGAAGATGCTAAGGCATGTATCTTAAGAATGCACTCCTGATGTAGTGGTATAGTTTCCTTCTCTTTGTAGGAGATTCACATGGGGCAAGACTTCAAATGAAGTGGAGTCGATTGAGCCAAAGTGGATTAAGTGTAAAGGTGTACCATCGGTCAAGGAATATGTTGTGTGGTTCCTTGGATAGGTAGGTATGAATACAGAGTGACACAGAACAAGCTCCCTGGACCAAGAGCAGTACAGACAGAATGGCAGATAATGAACTAATTAGAATAACTAGATTCCAGCCTGCACTAAATACCCTCAAGGTGAGTAGGTGATTTCTCTTCTTTACATCACCTTTCATTCTCTAAACAAAATTATTGTTGAAAATAGCCTTGAGCACAATAACTGCATAAGTAGCATTAATCAGTTTCTGGGAAATTGCCTGTAGGTTAACAGTACAGTTAACCACCATCCTCATCACTTGCCACTACCTCCTTTACTTTCCAGATGTCTCATATACCACTAGGAAAGCCAATACATTTAGGTTATGGAACAGACACCGTAGGTCACTTATTCTCTTCTCTCGTGTGTATTATTCACAGTATGTGATGGGGAATCTAGTTTGGGAGTACGATTTCATATTCAGAAGTCTTTGAAATGTAAATAAAATGCCTGAGCACATTCTGCCTTCCCCAAGACTATACCCTCAAAGGTTAAGAGCTTTTTATATTTCTCTACAGGACTGCATTTCCCCCCCTCTTTTCTTTCAGGTAGAAAATCATCAGAAGTAAGCCTTTTTCTCCAAATAGCTCTCTGCTGGTGTTAGTTCATACCCCTTGCAAGTATATCTTTCCTATTGCAATATAAAAAGAGTGTCACTGGAATACTTTCAAATTTGTCACTCAATAGTTTGTGACTGTCCCCCTGGTTTATTCTATTTTCTCATTACAGGCTGATCCTGGGCACATTTACCATAACATCACTTCCTTTGGGCTCATCATTACTTTCTAGAACCATTCTAAGAATTTGAGCCTTGGAATTTTGTTGCTTGTTATACTTGTTATATCTTGTGATCTACATATACTGAAATGATCTAATTTAGACATACATATTAAGGCCTATGGCTTCAAAATTAATATACTGTCTTCCAAACTGACATGAATTCACAAGTGTCTTCTAAGTTGATTCTATAAATCTACATTACCTGCTGGAACACAAAACAATCACTACCGTAGCAACTACTTCACTGTGGCAAGCAAGACACATCAGCCAAGATCTCTCTCTTAATCCTGCTCCTTTGTTTACCCAAAAAAACCACCCACTTATTGGAAAGCCATTTACACAGTAGCACTGGCTTTCTGGAGTAGGGTTGCCAGACACATGCCTGGCACACTTGGGAGATTTGGGGGGGCATGGGAAAAATGCAGTGAAGCCAATTCCAGGTAAAGACCTGGAAGTAGTGTCAATGCATTGAGCAATGCTCTAGAAATTTCCTGAATCTCTATGGTAAAGATCATAGAGATTTCGACATTTCTAGAGCGGCACGTGACACAGCGGTGTCACTTCTGTGTTTTCTCCAGAAGTGATGTCACATGTTGAGCAACATCTCCCCCCATTTTCCCCTGCTGCTCCAGAGAGAACAAGCAAGGGATGGGAAGCATTTCCTGGGTTTGCCTGCTATAAGAGGGAAAATGTAGAAACAACAGAGAGATCACGGGAAGGATGCAGACAATGAAGAAAACAGCTGTGATGTAGTATTATGAATATATATATATATTTAAACTGCTATTTAAACTGTTGAAGAAATACTACTCATTGCAAAATAGTTTAAATATATATTTTCATAATACTACATAAGAGGGAAAATGGCATGGCTATGCTGGAGTCTCTGGTAGGTAAAAGGTTGGCTGAGACTGAAAGGGCATGGCCCAGAAAACAATTGTTTTCCCCATGACTGATGTAAAGTACACTGACACAAGGTATGGGGAACATAATTCCTGCCATTAGTTTTAGTTGATAGGCCCCAACTTGTGCTCTAGATCCTTGTCAGAGAGCCAGAGAGCCAGTTTGGTGCAGTGGTTAAGTGTGCGGACTCTGGGAGAACCGGGTTTGATTCCCCACTCCTCCACTTGCACCTGCTGATGTGACCTTGGGTCAGTCACAAGCTCTGGCACAGCTGTCCTTGAAAAAGAGCAGTCTGTGTCAGAGTTCTCTCAGCCCCACCCACCTCACAGGGTGTCTGTTGTGGGGAGGGGAAGGGAAAGGAGTTTGTAAACCGCTCTGAGACTCCAAGTGAAGGGCGGGGTATAAATCCAATCTCTTCTTCTTCTTCTTCTTCTTCTTGTCGAGCCTGGCTGCTGAAATCATGTGCAGAACGCATTAACAAGTCCTTGGTGTCCATCAGAAATCATCACTGACTCACTACACCTTCCCTCAGCCACTCAAAGAGGCAATTGACCATCCACTACTTTAAAACCATTCCTACAGAAAGACGGTGTGGCCAATTGACACCCAGTCTGTAAACTGCCATTCTGGACAAGTTTATTGAGACAGCAGTGGCAGACCAACTCCAGGTCTTCTTGGATAACTTATATGTTCCGGAACTTTTTCACTATGGTTTCAGGCCAGGCTATGGGGTAGAGGCAGTGCTGGTGATTGTAACGGATGATCTCTGATGCTGAATCTAGAAAAGAGTGATGCCTCTTTGTTGCTTCTACTCGATTTATCTACAGCATTTTATATAGTGGACTATGCCCTCTTGTTGAGATGTTTAGAGACAGAAGTAGGCATTAAGGAATGTGCTTTGACTTGGTTCAAATCATTCCTTATCGACCAGACTCAAGGGTTTGCTTTCGGATACCAGTTCTCATACTATTCAGTCTCTACATAAATCCTCTGTGTGTATGTATGTGTGTTGTGCCATCAAATAGCTTCTGACTTTTGGTGACCCTATAACAGTGATGGCGAACCTTTTAGAGACCGAGTGCCCAAACTGCAACCCAAAACCCACTTATTTATCACAAAGTGCCAACACAGCAATTTAACCTGAATACTGGGGTTTTAGTTTAGAAAAAACAACTCATACAATAACATATTTTGTCTTAAAAGAAAAACACAATAACAGAGCTTTCAATTATACAAACAACATTTTATTGAAAGGTAAAAGTTTGCGTTTGGCATGCTTCTGAACAATTAAAGTGATTTTTGCTGTTGTATGCATGCTGATAATTTGTCTAACCTTGACTCATGCTTTGTAAGTTTGAGAGCAACACATGCAGCACTCAGGTGAAAACAGCTGCTCACAAGCATAAGATGATCCAAACAAAGTAAGGAAAGCAATCCTTCTATCTTCTCAAGTGTTTCACACAGGTCATAGAATTTATTTTTCCAGATAGAGCTTTTTTGAAATTCCAATAGCTCCATTTCCACATTTCCTAAATCTAACCCGTGTAAGCAGGAAAGATCAAGTCTAGAGCCTTAATGGAGGCCATTATTCAGCAGCAGCTTTTCCCACCAGGAAGAGGCCAGGAGGTGGGCTGGCGAAGGAAGGACAGGATTGCCCATTGGAAACAATGGGAAACACGTGAAGGCCCATTGGAAATATT
>NW_015163678.1:146921-223297 GCF_001447785.1 Gekko japonicus | reverse complement strand
TCCTGGCTCCCATTGTTTCCAATGAGCAATCCTATCCTTCCTTTTAGTACATCCCCAGCCAAGGGCAGATGGCAGCCCCCAGTAGGATGCCACAAGTCCGCCCCCCCAGGCACCCCCCCAGCTAACAGAAAAGCCAGGAGAAAGAATCAGAACAGGCCCCCACCTGGTCGTGCCAGCAGCCAGGAACAAGCAGCAGACCGGAGGTGATGGCAAGCCTCCCCGACCCCCCTCCAAGCCCAAAGACCTCCTGCAACTCCCACAACGACACCCGTGTCTTCACCCCCACCCCACCCCAAGGAGTCCTGCACGTTGGAGGGAGGGAGGGAGGGGAGCAGCGGTGGGAAGGCGGCAGAGGCCGGGCTGCCCACCCCCCCTCCCAGGGATGAAGACGATGCTGGCGGAGGATGGGACAGAGGAGGAGGAGAGGGACATTTGCTTTCAGGCTTGGAGGAGGTTTGGCGCCGGCCAGACGGGGCTCGGGGCGCAGAGAGGCACACTCATTCGGGCAGGCGCTCCCTTCTGCAAGCTGCCGCTGGTGCTGCTCATTGCAGTCAGCTGCCTCGGAGGAGAAGGGGAGTTGCGGGGCGCAGCCGGCTTCTCTTCCCCTGCTGGCTCGACATCTGCCATGCGTGGCCCCCATCCTCCATTCAAACTGCCCAATCGGGGGCCGCCTGGGCAGCTGGGGCGATGGCGCACGTGCCCACAGAGAGGACTCTGAGTGCCACCTCTGGCATGCATGCCATAGGTTCGCCACCACAGCCCTATAAATTAATGTTCCTCCCAAATGCCCTATCGTTTACAGCCTTGCTCAGGTCTTGCAAACTGAGGGCCCTCGTGGCTTCCTTGTTTAAGTGAATCCATCTCATGTTGGGTCTTCCTCTTTTCCTGCTGCCTTCACCTTTTCCTAGCATTATTATCTTCCCAGTGACTTCTCATAATGAGACCAAAGTACAATATCCTCAGTTTAGTCATTTTAACTTCTAGGGAAAGTTCAGGCTTGATTTGATCTAGAACCCACTTGTCTTTCTGAAAGTCTACAGTCTCCATAAAGCTTTCCTCCAACACCACATTGCAAATGAATCAACTTTCTTCCTGTCAGCTTTCTCCATTGTCCAACTTTTATACCCATACATTGTAATGGGAAATAGTATGGTATGATCTTGGTCACCAGTGAAATATCCTTATACTTCTAACTGGCTGCCTTTCCTAGTCTCAGTCTCCTTCTGATGTCTTGGCTACAGTCTCCCTTTTGGTTGATGATGGAGCCAAGGAATAGAAAATCTTGAACAATTACAATTTTTTCATTGTCAACATTAAAAGTTGTGTAGTTTCCCAGGGCTCTTTTTGTATCTGGAACTCCTTTGCATATTAGGCGACACACCCCTAATGTAGCCCATCCTCCAAGAGCTTACAGAGCTCTTCTTACAGGGGCTACTGTAAACTCTTGGAGGATTGGCTACATTAGGAGTGTGTCACCTAATATGCAAAGGAGTTCCTGCTACAAATATGCAAAGGAGTTCCTGTTTTCTTGATGTTCAGCTGCAATCCCCCTTTGGCACTTTCTCCTTTAACCTTCAGCAGCAGTCATTTCAAGTCTTGACAAAATGAAGCTAATGCTGGTTGGGAAGACTGAGGGTTTGAAGGACATAGTACTTCCTGCCTTCAGTGGGGTTCTGATGACCCTTGCTGACTTAGTTAAGAGCCTAAGGATTATACTTTATCCAGTATTACTGCTGGAGAGCTGCAAAAATGCTTTCTTTGAACTTTGTTTCACACAGAAGATGGTCCTCTACCTTGACTCAGCCAATCCGGCCACCTGCATCCATGACACAGTAACAGTGAGACTAGACTACTGCAATGCACTCTACATGGGTCTACCCTTGGTCAGTATAGAGACTCCAGTTAGTACAAAATGCCACAGCTTAATTATTATCCTGAGTTACGTGGAGTGCGCATATTACAACATTCTGCGGTCTCTCCATTGGCTGCCCATAAGTTACTGGGTTCAGTATAAGGACTTGCTATCACATACATACAAAGCCCTTCATAGCCTTGGACCCTCCTATCTGTGGAACTGCTGACACATGCCACCCTGGCAAAAGGGCAAAATCAACACCACCTTGTGGAGTGGCCTGCCTGAGGAGGTCAAGAAAGCTCCCCTGCTTCTGTCATTCCACAAGTTATATAAAACAGAATTGTTCAAGAAGGCCCTTTTAAAAAGGGGAATGGGACTGTGGACTATACCACTGTATAATACCAGTATGCATTATCTGGGTGCTGTATGCATTATCTGGTCTTGACTGTATGGTTTTCTACTTATGTCATACCATTTTATGTATTGTTGAACATATTATGTCTAATATGTTATGCTTTGTTTCAGATTTCTGTAATTGTGGTCTGACTAAATTCCCTATTAGATATTTCATCTTGTTGATTGCATTGACTTACACAAGGTGGACTGTAAATAAATAATTCTTTAAAACTCTAGCATGAGAGCACAATTATATCCTTATGCTGGAACTGGGACTCATAATACTAAAGTGTAGGGATATTTCTGAAATCGTCTGGACGGATTGTCTCCCACTCCCCCCACATTTTGGAGCTCTGAGTTGCTGGTCTTGTTTCTCAAGCGGTGCCAATGTAATAGGTGTTCTAAATACTAGAAAAGAAGCCTCCCAAGTGGAAGCTTTGCAAATCTTGATTCACATAACTTTTGTAATGCTACTGTAATGTACAACTGGAAAACTGTATGGATATTTGGTCTCCTTGGTAGAAAGGCAACGGTTGCTTTATCCACATAAATGTTTTGCTCCAACTTGGCTTTCATAGTAGAGCACTGTTTTTGAAGTATCCGTAGAACATTGTTCTCAAATTGTCTATGTTTCCAGCACATTCTCTGCTTTCTCTAGTCTTATCCAAAGCTGCTTTGCTACAGCCTTTCCTAAAAGATGACAATTGAGCAGTTTTGTATGCTGTGTAGATTGGGAAAGTACATTTTCAAAATCTTCCATCCTCATAGCCACCATTTTAAAGCCCTCATCCCCTCAGGGCTATTTTCCCATTTCCCCAGCCCTTTTTGCACATCAGATGCACAGTGTTGGCCAAAAAGCCTTCTGGTGGTGTGACCAGAAGAAATGTAGCCACGACAGGATGACCAATGTAATGCCTGGGTTAGTTTCCATCTGGATGGTCTGTTGCCACTGTGAACACCTCTGCATCTGCAGCAGCAGTGAATCCACAACAGAAAATGTCATGTGGATACAGCCATTTATCTAAGACTTCCTCAAAAAAAAAACTTCAAGAAGGATCTTTCCCCCCCTTTTTTTTCCTTCCAGGAGAATTTCACTGCTTTCTATTTGTTTATCCTTCCTCCTCAACCACCTTTTTCTCCCCAGAAGGGAAACACCCCAGCAGTTTCCCAACAGTCAGTTTCCAATTGTCATTGCACCCAAATATTCTGAGATCATAGCCTCTCCAAATCAGGAAGAACAGAAAGCCAGAAATGCCTTCCAGGAGCTTACTTCAAAACATGGTTTCAAGGCAATCTGGGTTAGCTCTTACTCTCGCACCAGTGGGGAGATAGCACTGAACTATGACTGCAGCACAATACAGAAAAGACAAGGGAAGTCATGTGTGAGAGGATGGAATGGAGTGTGTGAATCCCCAGAGGAAAGTTGTCTTAACATTGAGACTTCCATCCATTTAGTCCTTAAAGAAAATTAGGTCTATTTTACTGTGATAAACATAAAACAGCAGCACAGCTAAGGCAATCTATTAGGGAGTCACTCAAGAAGAATTAGTTACTAAATAAATGCCTTCTCCAGACATATTCCCAAGGTGCCAAAACTATTATAATTTAGGCATCAAGACCTTTTCACTCATCAAAAATTACTTTAAAAATGGCTGTCTTCCGCTTTTATCCATTGTTCTAATCTGTTCATGCTTTTTATTTTAATTATATTGACATTCCATTTTTTTTACTAATACGCTATGTTAGCAACTTTTTAGTGGAATAGCAGCCTATAAATATTTTGACTAAATAAAAATGTTCGCACACTACAGGCTACCAACTTGCAACATCTGTAACTGGCTGGGAGATTAATTAGGCCTCTGAAACTTATGTCTATCTGGAGAATACTCCAGCTGCTTGTAAACACTGCTGGATCGATATTCTCCATACCACTACGGACCATTTTTCTCCAGCTAGGAATGAAAGATGTGATAAATTCACAAATGGTTTGGGGGAAAAGCAAGTCACAAAGACACTTTTGCAGCATGTTAGAGGGCATTCTTTGATGTGATTACACCATAAGTTTGAAATTAGGAAATGAAAATAACATTTTCCATTATGATAGTAAGGACACTGGGCAAAGTGCTTGTGCAGATAGAAACAGTTCAGCTCAAGCTGTTCACCAATGATGATGATTTTCTATACCCATTTCAAACAGTCCCAAGTTGGGGGACTGAAGCAGTTTTGCTTGCCTTGGTAAAGAGCCTTTGCAAAGAGAAAGATGGGGCAGTGTTTGACCCTATTCTTTTGAATTTTTTAAAAATTCTTGCTCAGGTGCAATAATCATGCATTTACATAAGTCTCAAACACTTCTACTTTGGCAGTAAAGAAAAAATCCAGATAGCAAATAAGCACTTCATCCCAGAGACAGTCAAGCAACTATGTAAATATGGAGGACCAGATTTTGATCATTGAAACACTGGGGTGGGAAGATAAGGAAGGGGCACACACCTTAACATTCATAGATGTTGTATTGCGAATGTGATATGAACCCTGGAAGAACTCATGACCTTCAAATCAAGGTGTGTTGTGGCAGGGCAGTGGCAGCCAACTAGCCCAGAGGGATTTGCAGTATAGAATTACAGATACAATATAGAATAACAGTTCAGCAACCAAACTAGGATACTTAAACTTTTCCCAAAAAAAGCCCTTCTTTTGCTTTAGGTCAGTGTGGTATAGCAATATGAGTTCTGTTCTAATGTTGGGAGAGAAACTGGCTCAAATCCACTCAACCATGAAACTCACAGGGTGATCTTAGGACAGTCTGTCCAAGACCTTACTTATGTAAGGGTAAAACAGATGAGAGGAAAACCATGCCAGTGCCACTAAGGTCCTCAGAAGAAGGGCAGACTAAAACCATAACTCAGGGGAGGGGTGCAATGGTAATGAAGCAATCCTAAACAGTGGGACTTACTCCCAGGAAAGTATTTTTAGGATTGCACTGTAATTTGCTTGTTGTGTCTGCAGGTAGTTTACACTGAAACCAAAAGTCTCAAACATGTAGGAGGGTCTACATAACCTCTTTTCTGAAATGATGTATTTTGCAATTCTTTTCTTAAAATGGTGATTGAAAATTCTCTTAGAGTTCACAAGGGGACACTTTCCCTGAGCCAGCAAAGGAAGGCAATTCAGATCAGATTTGGGGAGTTAAGGGTGCAGTCCTCCGCAGTTTAAGTATTATCCAAGTATAGATTAAGGAATATATAAAATGTAGTTGACAAACCTGAGTGATGATGAGCAATCAAAAACTGGTGCTCAAAACTTTGCTACCTGGTACATAGCTAAGTGAATTTTGTACTGCAGAAAGGAAACACACATATTTTCGTAGGCAAAAAAAAATTATAGAGAAATCAGATAAAAGCCACGTATAGCGTAATTGCTACTAGAATAATTCTTCCACCATGGAAAGCAGCCAAAATGCTTAGACAAGCATTGGCCCCAAGTGACCTGGCTAATTTGGAGACAAAATCCTTCCAATTAAACTAACAGGACAGAAAAGCCTACCCAGGTTATTTTTAGAAATGAACGACCGGGTAAACGCCAAACTGGGTAAACTGGGTAAACGCCAAAGGTGTTCTGCTGACAGCAATACACTGCGCCCTGTTTGGTGTGTTCCATCTGGCACCTTTTTCCGGTGTGCTAGCATGCTTCCCCCACTTCAAGTTCATTAAAAACATTTAGGGATCAAGGGTGAAATGTTTAGACTCTCTGGAACTGTGGCCACATTTTCGTTGTCATCTCTCATAACTTGCATTTAGGAAACGACAACTCTGGGTGTTGCTTTATAGGTCACTGACTAAAACTCATGGCCATAATTTTGTGCAGCGCTAATTACTCTCTCGCACAGTTGAGAAACTGTTCCCAACATGAAGAATTAAGGAGTTTCTGGCCACATGGGAATTTCTGCTCCCCCAACAAGATCAATCATACCTATTACTTCCTATCAAGGAGCTGTAATCATATGAATTTTCTGCTCTGGCAAGGAGAAAAGAATATGATAATGAAGCCTAATGCATTTTGCTTGCCAATTTATAATCAGGTTGCGATGTCTTTTTCTTTTCCATGCATGGATATAGAAGGTCCCAGGTTCAACAGCTGGCACTCGTTCTTGATGGATGGCAGACAGGAAAGCTGGGAAAGAACATTATCCAAGAGTCAGACTAGGGTCCGGGAGATGCAGGTTCAAACCCCTGTGCTGTGAAGGAAACTCGCAAGGTGACCTTGAGCCACTCACACACAGTCAGCCTAACCTACCTCATAGAGTTGTTGTTACAAGGATAGAACAGAAGAGAATGATGTAAGCAGCTTTGGGCCCCCACTGGGGAGGACACGGAGGTATAAAGTATCTAAATAAACTTGGAGAACTGCTCTCACAGTACAGACCAATAATCTTACTCATTACATTATTAAACTATACTTTAATGTTTTATCTCACCTTTATCTCCAAGGAGCTGAGAACTATATATGCCCTGACCTGGACTGTCCAGGCTAGCCTGATCCCATCAGATCTCGGAAGCTAAGCAGGGTCGGCTTTGGCTAGTATTTGGAAGGGTGACCTCCAAGGAATGCCAGGGTCATGACGCAGAGACAGGCAATGGCAAACCACCTCTGAAATGTCTCTTGCCTTAAAAAACAACTCTTGCTCGCCACCTAGTGGTGCATATTGCCAAAGAGCTGGGACTCCTGGCTGTCAGACGATCTTTAGGCTATTCCACACCCAATGCCATACGATAATTAATTAATTAGGACAATGTACAGGGAATACTTCTTCATTTGGTCCACACAACAACTCCATGAGCTCAGGCCAACTGCAAAGGGATTGCCAGTTAGTCTCTCATAGCAAAACAAAACAGAAGTCCAGTAGCACCTTAAAGACTAGCAACATTTACTTCAAATTTGTGAATCACCGGAGCAAAAAAAACACATTTCAAAACAAAACAAAAACAATTTCAGAAGACAGAAGGAAAGCCAAAGCAACATGGCAAAGCCAATTCCAAACCCCAGCAAGACACGGACACACAGTAAAATTAACGAAAAAACGGTCCTGGGAGCCTTAAAATGCTGGCTTCTGATATTCCCGTTCAGTCCTGGGATCTTTGGGACCCATTTTTCAGTATCCCAAAACATTCCAGATACCCTCTGAAGACCCGGATATATTTGGAAAATACCAATAAGGTTTTTTCCATATATATATATATATATATTCAGACCAGAAATATCCAAATGCACATCCTCTATCTGGATCAAAACATCCCTTTAACCTCTCTTTATCAACAAATTCCAAGAGGCTAAATTCAGAACAAGAAAAGGTTGTTTGTTAAAAAACAAAAGCCATGGATAGATTTCTTGCCTGGGACACTGTAAGCCCATCCCAACAATTTTATGTTCTTTTGCTAGGTGCACAGGATTCCCCCCCCCCCCCACAAGACTAAACTGTTAAACTGATTCACCACTGAAAAGTGAGGCAGTTAGCACCAATTTTAATTATCTTATATAGTTTTCATTTCAACTCTATATCTCCCTAAAGTAGAAAACCATTTAAACATTCATTTTCAGTTTTATCTACTCTGGTGTGTTAATGCATTTCAGACTTGACAATACCAGTGAAATGACTGTTCTCAAGGTCTATTCTATTTACCCCAGAGAAATGAAACCTTTCTAACACATAAAAGTTATAATAAAACGCCGCTCTGAGGGAGTTATAACCATTTTTGCTTCAACTCTTGTGTTTCCTTTCTGCACATCTCCTATGATTTGTACTTTTTGGAATTAGTTTATGAAATGTAGGCTGCAATCCTGCCCCAATATTTTATGATCTGCTAGGCATGCTCATGGGTTTAAGTCCCAATGAATTCAATGGTTTTTACCATTGAGTAAACATCCATGGGATCAGGCTGCATATTGGATATAACTACAAATTCCAAGAGACCTACCTCAACATCTAATATTGCACAACATACACTACTACAGCTGTCTTTACTCACTAATGCCTGTGATCACTAAGGATATAAAATAGAACTTAGGCTTTATTGAACCTTAAGGATCAAGTATGTGAACATTGCTTAGATCACCTCCTAAACCTAAATACTTGAGAATGTGAATAATATAACCAGTTGCTTTGATGACGGCATACATGTGGTCAAAGATATGGAATATATTTTGATACAATGACTATGTATGCTCCAAGTGATGGAGTATTATTTTACCTATAGGAGAAAAAAAATCACACCACCATACTCAAAAGTATTTGATATTGTCAGAACTACCCACTAAAGTAGATCAGGCTGAGAGAGCACGAAACAATCACCCATCAAGCTTTATGACAAAGTGGAGATATGAATTTAGATGTTGCAAGTTCAATCCACTACATGGGCTCCACGGCTTATTCACATGGCGAGTAGCACTGAAATAAGGAATGAACCACAGGATACACTGGGATCTCAAAAATGTTCAAGAATATTCATACCACCCAACAAAATATCATAAAATAAAATAAACAAATCTCCCCAAAACAATCATCATGACAATCACACTCTCTTCAAGAACATACAGAGCCAGTGTGGTGTCGTGTTTAGAGTGTAAGACTAGGATCTGGGAGTACCAGGTTCCAATCCCCACTCTGCCACAGAAGCTTGCTGGGTGATCTTGGGCCAGTCACATATATTCAGCCTAAGCAATCTCACAAGGTTGCTGTAAAGATAAATGGAAGAGAGAATTATGTGAGCTGTGCTGTCCCTGCACTGGGGGGAAATGCAGAGTATAAATGAAGTAAATACTACAGTTGCTTAACTGACAAAAAAAGCTCATTTAAAGACTTCCAGACTAAAGGTAAAGGGGTGTCAAACATACGGCCCAAAGGCCAGAGCTGGCCCCTGCAGGGGAGCTATCCGGTCCGTGAGCAACTGGCTCTCTGCTGCTTCCTGCTCTCTGCATCACAGCTCCTTTTGCCCAGTCTCTCCTATTTCCTGCTTCGCAGGAGAGAAAGACAAGCCTCCCCCAATTGGGAAGGGAGGGGGAAGGAAAGAGCCAGAGAGAGAGAGAGAGATAAAAAAAAATGGAGTCCTGTGGCACTTTTAAGACCAACAATGTTTTATTCCAGGTTTTGTGTGCAAGCACACTTCTTCGGGGGGTGGGGGAAGAGCCTGGGAGAGCATGCGAGAGAGTACGGGAGAGAGACAGAGTCTGCAGCAGTCTTTCTTTCTAATCTCCCTTTGAACTTCCTTTGTAAGAAAACTGCTTCTCTTAGGTCAGCCACTGAACACCCTGGAAGGTTAAAATGTTCCCCCACTGGTTTTTGAATGTTGTGGTTTCTAATAGCAGTAGAAAGACCTCAGTAGCACCTTAAAGACTAACAAAGTTTGTAGTAGGGTATGTGCTTTCATGAGTCACTGCTCACTTCTTCAGACTTATTTCCATTTATTCTTTGCATCCTCTTGGACAGAATCCTCCTGTACCAAACTGAGACCTAGGTCTCCTGTTTCATTACCAGTGCTGATTTCTCCATGCCTGCTACCCCTCTGCATATCACACTTAATCCAATCATGCCTGCTATTGCCATTCGGCATCTGAAATCATCTTTATAAAGTTTGTACCTCCGGTATCTCATGTTACATTTTATGGCACACATAGCCCGGCCCAACAAAGTGACATTTATGTCAGATCCAGCCCTCAAAATAAATGAGTTCAACGACTCTGATCTATGTGATATGCAGATGGATAGTTACATAGAGTTGACAGGCAGGTGGATTTTACAAATTATTCCATCATTGTAAGATGATTCGAAACAGTCCACATCCATTTCAGAGCAGGTGCCCATGTCAGCACTGTTAAGTTCTGAACACAATTTTAAGCCATTTCCCCCTCAGGGCTGTCATTTACCCAGCAACTGTTTTGCTGAGCCCTGGATTTTGTTGACACAATGGCAACAACTTCAACTGGAAATTCCCTGGAGTAATCCAATAAAATTCTAAAGGATAGATAAATCTTAAAGAATATAGTTTTGTGTGCAATTCTAGAACAAAGTTATAGTAAATTGCATTAGACTTCTGTGCAAAAATGCGGGTTCAAGTAAGACTGCAATTTCCCCCATCATGGAAGTTACTAAACAGATCTTATTTGACACCTCCAGGGATTCAAACTCATAAGAACATAAGAGAAGCCAATGTTGGATCAGACCAATAGTCTATCCAGTCCAACACTGTCACAGTGGCCAAAAATACCAGGGGCCACTTTTTCCAATGCTATAATATCCTTTTTAAGGTGTGGTGACCAGAACTGTACACAGTATTCCAATTGAGGTCACACCATTGATTTATATAGGGGCATTATGATATTGGCTGATCTGTTTTCAGTACCCTTCCTAATAATCCCCAGCATAGCATTGGCCTTTTCTATTGCAGTCACACACTGTCTTGACATTTTCAGTGAGTTATCTACTACAATTCCAAGATCTCTCTCTTGGTCACTCTCTGCCAGTTCGGACCCCATTTAAGACTTTTGGCTCCAATATGTATCACTTTGCCCTTGGCCACATTGCCCTTTAGCCACCACTGCTTACTCCCAACTCCAAATAATTAATGAACAAGTTAAAAAGCATCAGACCGAGTACTGATTACCAGATTAGAGATAAATGGGAGTGCTCCATGAAGAACTGGGGGAAAAATAAGGGCATTGGATTGGATGCTATGAATCTGTTCTGCTAAAGAACAGCCTTCCTCCAACATAAGATGTGTCCCTGCCAAAGGAAGGCTCCAGGGTTAGCATAAAGCATTCGCAAGATCCAATGTGTGGACTCGACTACAAGCACCATTTAAAATACATACTTGAATACTGTCACTAGTGTGATGCCAAGATAAGTCTGTGAAAAATTCTGAGTTCTTGCTTCTCAGAAGTAGCAATGCTGCATTAAAGAACAGGTGATGACTTTTCAGAAATTTAAAAACTTGACACTTAAAGATTTTATTGTTAAATAAAAAGATAAGTGTATGATTTGTGGGTTGTACAGATCATCAGCAGAATTTTTCAACGTCCTAAACCATGTGACGCTCAGCAACAAACATCTCAGAATACCATGGCTTCCAGTCCATCTTCCATAAACTTCTTATAGAGGGCCATAAACTTGGCCACAAATGCCTCCAGGTGATAAATGGATTTGCTGCCCAGCTGCAGTCGGTGCTCATAGAAGGCTGCCATCTGAGCTGCTTCCCCTTTCAGTTGTCCATCACAGTTGTTGAGGAGTTCAGACAGAAGCCCCTAAGTAACACAAAGCAATATTCAATAAATGTTTGTTTAGGTTTTTCTAGATCTCCTTTCAGATTCATGAAGCCATCCTTTCAGATGACAGTTACTAATACCTAGGAAGAGAATATGCGCATATAAGTAACAGAGCTGTTTTTAACCACACTTACAAAGGAATTTAGCATACAGAGTACTTTTCAGATGACCAAGCACAGTCGCCAATGGACAAGCCCATAATTTTACTTAATGCACTAAGATCTCAGCATGGCATTGGCTAAGATCCACTGGAACGTTTCAGTAGATAGAAGGGATTTCTATCCTCTGTGCATGATTTCACTGCCTGCTCCCTCCTGCAGCAGCCCAAATTGCCCCTAGAAATCCGGGGGGGGGGGGGAAGCAGCATGAAGTGGGGAGCTGAAGGTCTACTGTGGGACAGTGGAATCGGCAAAAATTGCCCTTCCCTTGTATACATGTTCTGGCTCATCTCCCAGCATGTAATCCACTAGTAATATTAGTTCTAGCATTATATGGTCCTGCGAACGCATATATGCACACAGTTTAGAATCATTAACAGGAAGGTTTAAAAAGGAAGTGTGAAACCTGCAGTGTTCAGATTCTAGCTCAACGGCAGCCTCAGGGTTCCAACAGTGTGCAGTAAACCACCTATGAGTGAAGAGGCAGCTAACCAGGTAGATTTGAACACGCCTTTAATCCTTTTTCTCGATCTGCCCCTATCCTATACCCTAGGTGGTACAACAGCAACAGCTGCACATCTGTGTGAGTGCAACAGAAAGTGGAGTATTAATGAAATTTTGCATTTTTTTCTTTTCTGAGAAACCTTCCTTGGTGGCTCTTGAAGCATAGAATGTTCATGTCATTTTCCACTGATCTCTTTGGCCATCCAACACTCATTGTGTTTGTTCTGAGTTAAAACAGAACTAATTTAATCTGAGGAGAGGGGTTCCCCACCCCCTTATCCTGAGAAATGTCATTCAGGCAGAACTTGACACTGTCTGCCAGATCTAAATTGTTGGTGTTTCATATAGTAAACATTCAGGCTCTAATTGGACATCATTTCAAACCATTGTTCTAAACACAACAGGCAAACTGCAGTCCAGAGCCGGTTTGGTTTTCTGGCCAGTCACATTTGTAAATTCATGATCATCTCCATAGGTCAGCAGCCTCGGAAGGTGGAGCAACACCCATAAAGAAGGCTTGTAAGTTCAGAAAATATGGCAAACCATAGGGTTTTTAAAAACATTATTTTTTTATGTTCAGCCAGAATAGCTCCCAAAATGGCTTACAATTCCATTCTGTAACCATCTTTTCCCCGTGCCATTTATTCCAGGCCTCAATTACTAAATCAATTAAGAATCTTTATGTCAGGGGTCTGGTCTGAACAAGGTTGTTCAGGCGGCGGCAGACCCTCTGATACCCGAAGGCGTAGGTATAGAAATCAGGGAAATAGGCAGAGCACGTCCCAGGAAGAGGGAACCCAAGTTAGAGAGCCACCGCAGGGCCGAAGGGAGCCCAGAAGGAAGAACGGCCCCGACAGAGAGGATGCTCGGAGAACCCGAACGGGGACACTGTGGCTTTAAGCGGGAGGGAACATGTAAAAAGGGAATAAAGATGACAAACGACATACACCAGGGAGGAATCAATCAGGTGGAAACCAGCAAGGGAGCAGCTGTGCAGAACACTGACCCGGGGTTACCACCTGATATAAAAAATGGCAAGGACTTTAGTTAGAGGTCGACGACCCAACAAAAATTCTGAGGTGTATGGTCTGAAGTTGCCCATTCCACGACTGTCTCTTCGCCGTTTAAAGCCACGCTCCGACCCGCAACCCAGCTTCCAACACTTTATTAACCTTTTCTTGAGCACAAACAGGCCCCACCCTCATCTCAAACAACTCCTCACCCACAATAATACAACATCTAATCTAAACATGGACACTGGTACCAGATCTTGCAATAAACCCAGATGCCAACTTTGCTGCCACATACACCCAGACAACTCAGTCACTGGACCTAACAACATCAACTACACCATCTCAGGCTTATTCACTTGCTCATCTTCCAACATTATGTATGTCATTCTCTACGTAGGGCAAACAGGTCAAACCCTACGCCAAAGGTTTTGTTGTTCAGTCGCACAGTCGAGTCCGACTCTTTGCGACCCCATGGACCAGCTCCCGCCAGGCCTTCCGGTCTTCCGCCGTCCTCTGAAGTACGCCAAAGGTTAAGTGGACACAAATCTGACATCAAGAATCACGAGACTGAGAAACCTGTAGGAAAACACTTCAGCCTTCCAGGACACTCAATGAGGGACCTCAATGTAGCTGTTTTATTGCAAAGGAACTTCAGAAACAGACGGGAATGGGAGATTGCTGAATTACAAATTATTACAGAACAGAAAGCAAACTTTCTGGGTCTCAAAGGTGTCACTGGACTCAAACTTAGTTCCCACATCGGTTGTTAACTCCTTTATTACCTGTATACCAACTTACTGCTATATACATGCCTTACCTAATGTGTTATCCCAGTCTTAGCTGTATTTATTGCTCAGTTACTTAGGCATCTTGAATCTAATTAGCGCTTCCTGGCAACTAACCCCACCTACCTATTTGTAATATTTGAGGAAATCTGTTTCAATGAATCTGAGGGAGTGCACATACTAAATCTCTCAGTTCTCAGGTGTACCCAGAACGGAACTTTATTTGTCTTGTAGGTGCCACTGGACTCAAACCTTATTCCATATCTGTTTGTTAACTCTTGTATTTGTATGCTAATTTACTGCCATTCACAGATCTCTCTTACATTCAACCTCAGCTATAATCACCCAGTACTTATGCATCTTGACTCTAAACAGCCTTTCCTGACAACAACCCCCCACATGCCTTCTATAAGTAATGGTTGAGGAGGTTCTGTTCCACTGTATCTGAGGAAGTGTGCTTGCACATGAAAGCTTATACTGTGACTAAAACTTTGTTGGCCTTAAAGGTGCCATGGATTCAAACTTTGTTCTGCTGCTTTAGACCAACACGGTTACCCCACATGAGCCTTTCTTAAATTACCTTTATTATAATCTCTGGAGGAATGCAATGGGTTAAGAGTTCATAAAGTCGCCCACGAACTTCCAGCAACCTGTTGGAATAAAAATGATTAAAGCATGATTTGAGGTGTTAAGTTTAAATAAAAGACTGCTTAGCTGAGAAAGGTGGGCTAACTGATCTTTTTAAAAAGTTTTAATTTCAGCCACTGGAGCTGTTTTATTATTGCTAATAGCCTTTAGGAAGCTGCTTTCTTGCGTTCTGCTTAAATGGATATTAATTAAAGTGCAGCAACTACAATTTCAACTACGGTCAAGAAGATTCAGATTTCAGGACATTAAATGCAGTTTATAGATGCTTATTCACCCACCCCCCTTACACTCTAATTGTTAAAAATGCTAACTGCCACAAAATCAGCAATGCTCAAGTGACTCATGTCTTGCATCCTTCAATTATTTCCACGCACACTTTAAGGCCTCTACAGGAAAATCACCACAGACGAATAAATTAACATCTCAACGGCTCATCACAGTTGAAGTGGCTTGTAAATCACTATACATCAATAAGGATTAGGGAAAAAATAATAAAAGATGTCAAGAATATGCTGACAATATGAATAGCTAGAGAGAGACAAAATAAAATCTGTAAGTGATTGCACAATCAAGCAGCTGTTATGCTGAGCAACTTGATTTCAACCCAATGCCACAAATATACCTTCTACCTTCCAAGTTTTTTTTAAAGGCAGTAATTACTCTTATTCAGTGTCCTGTAGATGTGCAGCTCCCAAGCCATCAAATGCACTAGAAATCCCAATGAACTTAATTTAGTATTTCCAAACCCCCAGCAGAGGGGGAGGGATGGGAGGCAGAGGAAACTACAATGCTGTTGTTCTTACAACGTTTTGGAAATTCAATTGAAGAAATGTTTCAGATGTCAGCTCACTCAATTTTGCAGTACCTGGGGTTGCTTGGGATTTTTTTTTTTTTTTAAACATCCTGAAAAGTATTTTTTAGGATTTCAGAGCATCAAGTGACAGGTTGTGATTTCTGTAAAAAAGCGAACACTACTGTGATTCTATTCTCTAAGCAGTGGTTTTTCTTACAGCTTCAACCTGTGATCAAATAGGGAATGGCTGTGCAATTTCTAAGCAACAGCAAAGTCGTGACAAGCTTCTCTTGCACAACCAGGCCTAATACAAGGAGTCCTGAAGTGTCTGTTTGACAGCCAGGAAATCAGCTGCAGCAGCTGTCAGTAAGTCTTGCTAGCACAATATTTGTCTCCTGCTGGTAATAAGCAGGGTTTTCTCTTGCTGGCAACAGGGAAAAGATATTTGTGTCTTGAATCCTACATAGCAATGACTGGGGGAGGGAGGTCCACTACTATATTTTTCTGTTCAAGATTTCACTTCCCCCCAAAAATGCTTTGTTTCAAAAAACTAGTTAGAAACATAACCAAAAGACACAATACCAGTCAAAGGGTTGGATCCCACAAGTCACCAGGGAAGGTGCTTACAAGCATAGACCTTTCTCACATCCCTCTCCAACCCAGCAGTCTTTTCCAAACCCTGGAAAGTTTGCTCCTGTGGGTCATGGGACTTGCATAACCTAATAGCCATGTAGGCTGGAAGGCTGCAGTAGGGAGTTCGGATGGGCATGAACTGGCTCATGAACAAAAGTTTGTGACAAATTTTTGCTGGCTTATGGTTTGTGAAGCAATGTTTGCAAATTGAAGAGCCACCACAAACTTCCACAAATTTTATGGCAGTTATGTGAAGAGCAGAAAGCAGGGATTTAAATGGCTCCAAGCCATAAACCCCTACTTCCTGCTCTTCACAAAAAAACCTGAGCAGTGGGGAGCAGAAAGCATGGGGAGCTTTCTGCTCCCTGCTGCTCAGCTGTTTTTCACGGGGAGCAGAAAGCAGGGGTCAAGAACTAATACAAATCAGTTCAGTTCGTGAACCAACCTCCCTGTTCGTTTAAGTTCATGGTTCCACCTTGATTCTAACCACCAAAATGCGGTTCGTGCCCATCCCCTAGTGGGGAGTGGGAAGGGAACAAAAGCTGCCATTTCTGCCTCTTCCACCAGTGCGACTCTGCTAACAGAAGAGAGAGCAAAAAGCAATTTTGTCCTCTTCCCCTGTTCAATTTTGTTTTCTGAGCATTGTGAAGACAGTATAAATATTTCCTAAAAAAATGCACACAGAAGACAAGTCTTGTTCAAAACTCAATCATATTGCCTCTTTCCTGAATTTGGACTTTTACAACAGACACAATATTGGAAAATAACAGGAACAATGGTGAAGTTTTAAAGAGATCAGCTACAGAACACGTGACTAATAGTATCATCCATTTCACAGCAGCAAAGAGTAAAATGCTCCATGCGACATGCTGTCATTATATTTTTGCCAACGCACTGAATCAAAAGCCAGATAAATGTTTGGCAGCTTTATCAGCATTAGGACAGCAATGACTTAGTGCCAACACCACTGCTCTTCGTAAGTGAAGAGGGGGGGAGTGTTATAGCTCTGAACAAACAAAAAAAGCTGCCCTCATCAATTCCAGCTGGAACAACCTCACTGCACTGAGCAAGCAAGTTTGGTCTTCAATAGCAGGGCCTCCTGCGGAGGCCAACCTGAAAATGGGCAAAATCCACAACTGCCCACAACTTGGAGGGGTTGTGGCTCAGTGCAGAGCATCTGCTTGGCATGCAGAAGATCCCAGGTTCAATCTCTGGCTTGTCCAGTTAATGGATCTGGCAGTAGGTAACGAGAAAGACCTCTGCCTGAGCCCCTGGAGAGCTCCTGCCAGTCTGCGCAGACAATACGGACTTTGATGGACTGAGGGGCTGATTCAGTATAAGGCAGCTTCATGTGGTCATGACCATACATGTGTATTCCCTGTCATGGCCCTGTGATGGCCTGCCTGATGAGGTCAGGGGGCTCACACCCTCCTGGCTTTCACACAAACTATGTACAGTGATATGGTTACCTGTGTTCCCCCACCGCAAGAAGATTTTAGAAAACCGGACAGATGCTTACAATATATGGCTTGAAAAAAACTACACACTGACAAGGTAAAGCACAAAACATGATTTCATGACCAAGACTTTTAATACTAGCATTCTAATGCAACCATCTCCTACGTGCTTTAAATCCAGTTCCTAGAAACACAGTCTAGACATTCTAACAGAAAACAGCATTAAAGTACCACAATACATGGTTCGAGTCAGAAAACTGTGCCATAAGTTAAACTGCATTTCCAGTCGCTTGCAGTTGCAGCCCAATATGGTCACCTACCTCTGGGGGGTCTGCTGACTGACAATGGCATTTGCTGTCTCTCTCAGATACACCTCCCAGTCGGTCTCAGAAATGTCTTGATCAGGAGTGAAAGGACACCTACAAAAAAGGACACTCTTAGGATTTGCTTAAAACAATGCAAGAAACAAAAACTTTACTCTGGACCGGTTTGATCTCCTTGACTTACTGCTGGACTCTGCAAGCCTCACACATCAGAAGGGCCTTTCGGAGGTTTCTCCCAGACTTTTCTGCAATCCTCCGAGCCAGTTCTGGAGGAAGAACCAGACCCTCCTTCTTACAAACACTGGACAATACACTGCAGATCTAGAAGTTTAACAGGACAGTGAATTGTTTGGTATGACAGCACAGTGTTCTACAAAAGCTTGCACCTTTCTCAAAGTTTCAAGCATTTTCCTCCAGAGACAGCCATAAGGAAGACGGTCCTATCAGCTGGAAAGCACCCAGGGACTGATTTCTACAGATCATGCTTGAGACAGCCTGTTTCCGTCATTTGTTCCCTTTCCTTTGCCTGCACCAGCCCCTTGCCTTGACCAGAAGCCCTGGGCACTAGAGAAGCACCAACATGGTAATTCCTGTGCATGCTTTTCCACACAGGGAGTGAAGAGCACAAGGAATGGCCCCTTCCTATTGCCTCCTGGGTTACAGACAAAAAGCAGCAGCAATTTACTCTCTGTGCCCCTTCAGGAAGAGGCAAAGCCAAAATGGCAGTGCGCTATCAGTCACAGATTGCATGGGACATTTGGCACTTGTCACTTGTAACTAATGATTACAGAGCTGGTTAAGTGCCGTAATATATAGCATGCAGCCAGAGACCACTATGCAATCTGGCCCAGAATTTACCAACATTAGCTTTCACATGCATAAAAATGTGGAAGTTTCACTTAAGGCTTTAATGAACCATGGTGGTTAACAGTATCAAATCTGATCTCCACACATTATATCCAAATCTGAACTTAGTTATTATCTCTTTGGTGGCACTCTTCAAGATCCCCACCAGCACTATTTTGAGCCAGTCTGGTACAGTGGTTAGCATTTGGGAGACCCAGTTTCAAATCTCCACACTGCCACAGAAGCTTGCTGGGTGACCTTGGCCAAAAGTCACATGATCTCAGCCTAACCTATTTCATAGGGCAGTTGTTGTGAGGATAAAAGGAGAGGAGAACAAATGTAAGCTGCTTTGGGTCCCCACTGGGGAGAAAGACAGGCTATAAATGAAATAAGTGAATAATAAACAAACAAACTGTAATATGGGCACCTATCAGTCATTTACAAGGTTGCAAAAATTACTAAATGTGTGTATGAAGTGTGCTCAGTTCTTATAAAAGTGCTGCGTAGACTCTAAGTATTACCTTTAGACACTCGTAGTTAGACCAAAAAAAAAAGAAGCTTGGAAACCAAAAAAGAAATAAAGACACTGAACCATCCTTCCTAAAACAAAAATTAAAACCTGTTGCAAACATTTCATATATTAATAACATATTTGCTGAAACGGCACTGGATAATTAGTTCACATTTGTCAAAAGCCTACATCTTCAGTGCTGGGGGCCGGCACACGCACTGCCAAGCACCTGCTTCTGATAGGTGCAATGACTTTTGATGTGGAATTGCAGCACAGAATTAATCTACAGGTGGCCATATACTTCTCCATGGTCCGTCGCAATGCATGCTGGGCATCTTTGGTAAGTTTGTCCACTTCTGTCAACAACACCACTAAAACCAAACAAAAAGTTATCTTTTAGGACGCTAAACGCACAGTGAACTTTAATAATGCTATTATCAGAAGTCAAATACAATGGACCAGGAGGAAAAATTTCCTGATCTGAATGGCCCAGACTAGTCCGATTTCCTCAGATCTCAGAAATGAAGCAGGGTCAGCCCTGGTTAGTACTTGGATGTAGACCACCGAGGAATGCACAGAGGCAGGCAATGGCAGACCACCTCAGAATATCTCTTGCCTTGAAAACCCTTAGGGGTCACCACAAGTTCGCTGTGACTTGACGGCACTTTCCATGACCAGGGAAAAATTCTTTCCACTCTGTTTTTTTTCCACTGAGGTCCTCTTTCACATAATTAGTATAGTGGGTCTCCGTTTTACAATATACTCTCATGAAGCTGGGCACTCTATGGAGATATTCCAACCACTTGCATGCATCTTTTCTACCACAAAGGGGAAAGTAACAGCTGCGGGAAAACCAGTGTGACCAGCCTCACCATGTAGTTAAGACTATTCACACAGAGTCCCTAGTAGTAAGAGTCTGAGATGGAAGCAGCTTCCACACCTCTGCAAGTGTCAGAACAGAGTATAAGGTGGTGCTACTGGTATAGCTAACATGAACAGCCCAGTTCAACCTGTTCCCCCCCATCTTCAAAATTTCTAGAAATTTTACATCTCTAAACAGGACACAAAACGAGTTGGAGAATATAAATGTGAAAGAGAGAACCAAAACTAAGTACATGTTTAATCTTGTATCACCCATTTAGAGACTTTTTTAAAAATACAAGTGTACTTCTCATTTACAGACCTTTAAAATCTCGTTGAGTGCTTGTTTCAAGTTGCTGTGATTGTGCTACTGTCTTCAGTAATTCCTGAATCACCACCCGGTCACTGTTTCCTGCATCACTAAAGAAAGTTCAGATACAAACACTTTTGGGGGGATTTGTCACACCAAGTACAAGGTATTTCGTCTAATCCCATGTTTGCTGACTTTGAAGTAAATCTCAGCTGGTTCAATGGGGTTTACTCCCCTCTAAGTGTGCACACGACTTCACCTACTGTATACAGGTTCTGGCATAGAACTACTGCACAGGGAACACCAGTGAGTACATGTAAGCATAAATGTCTTAGCTTTGCTGCGCAGAGGACATAAGAGGGTGTGTATGCAGAGTTGTCAGCAACATCAGAGCACACCGTAACCTATTTTGGGCCACCACCGATAGTAGGAAAGGCAGAGTATAAATAGTTATATAAATAAAACAAGGAATCTCTTTGCTCATATAAGGAGTACTCTGTGCACATAAATCTCCCTGATCTGCAAAGACACACTGGAGTAAAAACTAGCATGTACACTAATCTGTTTGAAACTTAAACACCAAGACCCCAGATGATGAGGAATACAAAAGCATTTAGAGTACATACTAAAGATGAAACAAAATACAGACTTTAAGGCCCCTTTGCCAACATTTTGTCTTTCAGGTTAAAAATCATGAGCTTGACATATTCTAAGAAAGACCAAATCATATTATTACAGCATATTATCACTGGACTTCAGCTCTTTGGTAGAAACATTTTTTGCAGGAAATGGCTCTAGGCAGTTTCTAGTTAACATTCCAGAATCCACACTAAAACAGAAGCTCAAGATGTTCAAGATCCAACATCCATGCAAGACAACTGGTAATAAATAAAACAGCACCTTTAGCTGGCTCAAACTGTCTTTGCATTAATCCAAACATTTCTAGTTCTTTTGAAAATTTCTTCTCTGTCTAACTAATATTTCTTGAAAATTTGTTTCAGGGTTTTTAAAAACTTAGTTTGTAAATGTAGAATTCTATCTTTTCTACAGCCTGTATTAACACAAACCTTTTTTATCGTGAGTTACCTTGGGTTAACTTCAAGGTGATAGTTGCTTGCAATAGTACTAATTTCAATTTTCTTTTTGGAAGGTGCCTGAAATGTAAAAATACTAAATACAATTAAACTTAGCAGGTCAATGCTTGAAAGACTTAACTGAAATCAGTGGGCATTCACATATGAAGAGTACAGAATTCACTGCCACCTGCTCAAAATGAAAGAGGCTGTAATAGTTTTAGGACCTGGTGGCATCAAAACCATAGGTAACAGGAAAATTGTTGAGACACAGAGATACACACACAGCTTGAAAGGAGAACAAAGATATTTCAGTGCACCAGAGAAGAAACCCCAAATTCAAGAACATCTCTAAAGCAAAGGGGGGGGGGGGAGCAAGATACAGAGAAACACATGAAACTGTAACAAATGCAAGGGCTAAAAATGTAAAGTGAAACCAGAGGGTAAAGGTAAAGCACTGAAGCTGTCTTACACTGAAATTAGACAGTCAGTCCATCAAGGTCAGTACATCTATGAAGACTGATAAAGGCTCTCAAAGGTCTCAGGTCAAGGTCTTTCACATCACCTACTATTGGATCCCTGAAATTGGGACCTTCTACTTGCTTAGTAGATGCTCTACCACTGAGCTACAGTCTCTCCTTAATACACCTGTAAACAGAGGTGTCTACTGAAAAAGTTACTGGAGCATGATACATAGTATAGTGCTGGCTGTATGAGTCCTGAAGCAACTACTGCATTCACTACATCACAGATGGCGCATACCACTGTGCTTCCGTATTCTCACAAGGTGGCTACAAGCTCTTAATGTACTGTCAGTTGAATCATCATTTGTTTCACTTCGTTTTTGGCACTAATAATTAGAACACTGCATATTACATCAAAAACACTCTTGACGTGTAAGGCACTGAAGCCGTACCTTTACTGTGATGGTAATTACAGATCTCACCTAGTTCATATCAATCAGAGATTCCTTACGGAAAACACTGAATCATCATCATTCTGACCTAATTTGTTACAAAGTGGTAATCTTTACACTCCCTTCTATGCCTATGCCAACAGAATCTTACTACCTGCCTTTGAAATTTGAGGATAATGAAACACCCTAAGCCAGGGATTCATAACATGGTGCCTGCGGGAACCACAAGAGCCACGGATACCTTTCCTGGTGGCCTGTCAAGTGCTTTTAGAAAGAGGGGTGGGGGCAGGGGAGGTTGTTGCCCAGCTGGCCCTCTGACTGACCACTGGAGATCTGATTGGCTGTGCAGATTTTTAAAGAGCTGTTTTGACAGCAGCTGTCGCCACAACACAAGGATCTTCACCATATGACTGAAGAAACTCTGTATGCAGTGCAATGTTTTTAAATATGTTCATTTTAAAAAGCAGCCTGTTAAACAGCAATATCCTGTTGAAAGACATCATATTTTTTACACATAAAGAGTCATTTTCATGAGAAATTCTTACTGTTATATTTTGATGCTCAATTCTCAGCTTCTCTACTCCAGCGCCATACAACTCCCTCAGCAAACACATTATTCTGGTCTTTTTTCCTGCGCCTGAGGGTCCATACACTAACAGATGAGGAAAGTCGCCACACTGAACCTGTCAACAAAATACAGGAAAACTCTAGCAGTGGTTACTTATGGTTACAAGCAAAATTATTTAAAAAACAAAGAAAATTTGTTACTGGTGCACACCTTGACAAACACTTTCTCATACCACTTTTACAAAAACAGTACTTTTAGTTACTTCAACAGTAACGGAGCACAGCACGTTGAAGCAGTGGGAAAGACTGCAGAATGTGGCTCAGGCTGGCAGGCTTACGTGGCAATCCCAAGCATCTTTACATTGAAGCTAAGTGCCACTCAAATCAACAAGTTAAAATGAGACCCGTAAGGTTGCAATCTTAAGAACACCCCATCTACACGTATACCTCCATATAGCATATACAGGATTCCCTACCCTTCTTGTAGCCTAACAGCCGTGTGAAGCAGATTTGGTGAAGAGACTGCAACAGTTCATAGGTAGGCAGAGATTTAAACTGAAGACTAGCTAGGCAAAACCCAACATTCCAGACATGAACCCAGATTGACTCTTTGTTATGCACAGGATTACACACATAGGATGGTGCTTTTAAACTCATTGCTTGGCCTGAGCACCCTACCTAGTCTTGCGGGGAGGGAAGGCTATAAATCAAAATAATAAATAAATAAATACATTTATAAAGTAGAGCTGCCACTCTATGAACCATAAGGGATGTTTTAGGATCCAACAGTTCACAGTGCCAAGGTACATACACTTAGAACAATACTCAGTTTAGTTTGGGGTTAATACATCTTGCATTCCAGTAGCAGGTCTGTCATGCATCACAAGAAGTCCAAGCTTGGACTCTTTGTCAAATGAACTATTTTAATTCCACAGCTCTTCACTTTCTGCTTAGCTTTGCAATGGAAAACCTGCATATTTCACAGCAGGAGTACACAATATATTCATACTTCATTTCAGGCATACCACACATCTATCCAGAGACACCAGGATAGCAGTAAATAAATGCTCAGGCAGGTACCCTGGGATATATCACCTTTCTATAAGCAAGCTCTCAACATAAGCAATACCATCTAGGGTCAGAGAGAATAAAGCTGGGGGGGGGGGGGGAGAAGAAGCTGCTGAATGACATGTGATTAAGCATCCTTAAATTTGCCCTGGATTTGAAGCCTGACCCTATGCCTGATTACTCAGAAGCAAGTAGGAACATTACAGGCAATTAAGTTTGCACAGGACTGTAGCCTTAGGCCTGGTTCACACCTGCAGAAGCACAAAGCAGCAGAATAGACTGTACCACTTCCAAAGGTGGGGGGGGAGAGGTCATATTTGTGACAATAAAACAGCAGATTAGGCAGTGGGGCTGCTTTGGAACTTTTTCTTCCTGCTAGTTCTGTATTCGTACCAAGCCCGTTATATGAAGGAACATTCACAGGTGAATCCATCTCCTACACCTCACGGATCTGCCACTTCATTCTCCTGCATGTGTAAACCAGGTCTTACTATTTGACTCAGACTGCCGTACCAAAGCTTATAGCTGCATAGGCATACCCTGGAAGCATAGCTCTTTGATTACACGGATTATGAACGGATTATGAATTAGGGTGGAACACTCTGCACACGCTCAGAAGTACTTTTTTCTTTACTGCACGTATTCCAGGGAACCAATTTTGACTTCACAAACTTTAGGATCGTGCTATGTCACTGAAGTAAGGTTAATGAAAAATAATAAGTAGTGATAAATAAATGGTCCAGAATCGGGGCGGTAGGGAAGGGAGACCGGGTGCCCCCGAGAGCCCGCCTTCTGCAGCCACTTCTCACCAGGTTGCGAAGCTGCGCCGCCTGCTCCCGGTGATAGTCCAGTTTGCTGAGCGAGCTCGGCCGGTACTTATCTACCCAAAGACTCATGGCCGCCACCCGCCTGCCAGCGCCGAAGAAAAGAAAAAAGCGCGCGCCTTCAACGCGAAGATCTCCCGCCTAGGACAGACAACGCCAGTCCGGTCGTACGTCACCCGGCGCATGCGCCAAAAATCCTTAAACGTGTGTTTTACGCCAGCGACGTTTCATTTCCGCCAGTCTCAGTACGGCTTGTTCCCGCCTCCGTCTCTTACGGTGGCCTTCTTGGTATATAAAAAAGAGTCGTAGCCGGTGGGTAGGGACGAATGATTTCACTCAGGAAGAATAGCGCCGCTGCTGCGCTACGTTCTGTTTCCATGGCAACTTGCCGGCAAGGATGTCTGGCAGCTTCCGGGAGAGGCCTGAAAGCTGGCGTGGGCTGTCTTGTAAGGTTGCGAACAGGCAGGAGCCTCTCGTTCGACCTTTACGCCGTGCAAGTGATGAAGTGAGCTCTGACTCACAAAATTTTATGATGGTATAAATTTAAGGTGCTACGGACTTCTGTCTTATTTTATGCTGTGGTGCAGCTCCAAGGAGGATGGGGCTGTTAATTCCCAGTAAGAACAGTCCTACTTGGTTCAGAGCAAAGACCCCTGTAGTCCAGCAATCTCTTTCCAACAGTGCCTTGGGGAGGAAGCCACAAGCGAGTCATAAAGGCACCAGCCACTGTATAATGCTAGCATCTCCCATTTCTGAGGTATACTGCCACTGAACACAGAGTCAGATGGGTAGGCGTGTTGGTCTGAAACAACAGAACAAAGTTTGAGTCCAATGCCACCTATATGTAATGGTTGGTGAAGTCCCCCCCCCCCCATCACAGGGGCCTATTTTAGGGCTAATGTTTGGCAATACATTTGTCTGATTTCTTTTGTAAAGCCAGCACTGGTTACAGTACTCTCACACTGGCAGTCAGGACATTCTCGTGCAATAAAGTGCATAATTCATTAGAAGAGTAGAGCATATGGTTGCCAGATCCAGGTTGAAAAACTGGAGGTTTGAGGCTGGCGCCTGGTGAGGACAGGGATCTCAGTCAGGTAGGATATCGTAGAGTCCACCCTCCAAAGCATCCATTTTCTCCAGGGGAACTGATGTCTGTAGTCTGGAAATGAGCTGTAATTCTGTGGAATCCCCAGGGCCCGCCTGGAGGCTGGCATCCTTATTTATTGAATGATTTGATTTATGCCCCGCCAAAGCAGGCTTAGGTCGGCTTACATAAAAATTTGTAAACAAGTCAGAATATAAATATGAGTAAAAACATGACATAAAGTGCTAGCATATAATGATGGTGAAGCGTTGGTAGTATCAGCATAATAGGAGTACAGTCAGCGATTTAATGATGATCTCTTAGTCCAGGCAGTTTCGGCAGAGCTCGGGTATCAGTTATGGTATTGGCGATATCGATGGTATTGGGGCCAGAGCCTTAATTTATTAGGGGTGGCTGCTTAATTGAAGGCCCAGTGGAAGACCTCCGTCTTACTGGCCCTGCGGAACTGTAAAAGGTCCCACAGGGCTCTGAGATCTTCCAGGAGTTTGTTCCACCAGTGCAGAGCCGCCACTGAAAAGGCCCTGGCACTTGCCGTAGCCAGCCTGGCATCTCTAAGACCTGGGAGAGCGAGGCGGTTTTGGGACCCTGATTGTAGGTGGTCCCTCAGGTAGGTAGGCTCCTGGCCATAAAGGGCTTTAAAGGTGAGAATCAGCACCTTGAAGTGAATTCGGAATGCTATGGGCAGCCAGTACAATGCTTTTAGCGCAGGTTGAATCTGCTCCCGCATAGGGAGACCCAACAAAAGCCTGGCCATTGCATTCTGCACCAGCAGCAGCTTCCGAATATGGGCAGCCCCATAAGAGCATTACAGTAATCCAATCTTGAGGTGACCATAGCATGAATCACTGTTGCCAAATTGTTGCGTTTGAGGAAGGGAACCAACTGCCTGATCAGCCATCGTTAGGGAGGCATCCAGGAGTACTCCCAAGCTCCTGACGTCCAGCACTGGCACCAATGGCACCCCATCAAAGGATGGGAGTGGGATCCCTACCCTCGGACCATCTCAACTCACGCACAGGACCTCTGTATTCATCAGATTCTATTTCAGTCGATTTAGTCTAAGCCAACCAGCACCAGGTCCAGATCTTCCAATCTGGAGTCAGACTGGCTACCTGACAGCAGATAGAGCTGGGTGTCATCCGCATATTGGTGACATCCCAGCCAGTGTCTCCGGGCAATCTGGACAAGGGGGTGCATGTAGATGTTAAATAGCATGGGGAAAAGTACTGCCCCTTGAGGCACTCTGCAAACTAGCGGGTGCCTTTGGGACAGCTATTCCCCTAAGGCCACCCTTTGTCCCCAATCCTGAAGGCACAAGGAAAGCCATTGCAAGGCAGACCCCTGAATCCCAGTGTCGACCATGTCAAACGCCACTAACAGGTCTAACAACAGCAACACCACCAAACTGCCCCGATCCAGATGCCTCAGAAGGTCATCTGTGAGGGCGACCACTGCTGTCTCTGTCGGAAGCTGGACTGGAAGGGATCTAATGTGGAAGTGTCATCCAAAAAACCCTGTAACTGGATTGCCACTGCCCTCTCAATTAGTTTGCCCAAATAGGGCAAATTGGAAACCGGCTGGTAATTTGTTCTGAACATACTGCTGATCAATTTCATGGTGTGGCTACCATGGATAAAGATTTCTATCAACTCTCCACATCATTCAGTTAATTCTCCATTCATACTGCAGCTGTCTCCCCTCACACAAAGGAGCAGCTTTTGACAATAGCATTTTTATTTGCAGTCACTTTACCAATAATTACCAACTGTGTACCCACCCCAATACTACTATACAGAGTAATGTATTTTGTTTTATAGAATCATAGAGTTGGAAGGGACCTCCATGGTCATCTAGTCCATCTCCCTGTTTTTTATTTACTGCAGTCTCCACAATGGGGTTCCTTACATCATTATGCTCTCCTCCATTTTATCCTCACAACAATCCTGCAAGGTAGGTTTGGCTTAAATAGGATTGCCAACCTCCAGGTGGTGGTGGCTAGAGATTTCCTGCTACTACCACTAATCCCCAGACAACAGAGATCAGTACGCCTGGATAAAATGGCTGCTTTGGAAGGTGGGCTCTATGGCATTATATCCCAATGAAGTTCCTCCCCTCCTCAAACCCCACCTTTCGCAGGCTCCACCCCCAAAATCTCTAGGTATTTCCCAACCCAGAGCTGGCAGTCCTGTTTGGCTGAGAATGTGTGACTGGATGAAGGTCAGTGAGCTTCCATGGCAGAGCAAGGATTCAAACCTGAATCTCTCATATCCTAGTCCTACACACTAACGACACTATGCTGGCTTTAATCTTTTCTGGGTGTTTATTGCCAAGTCAGACCCTATTAGCATGTTTATGAAGTTAGAATTTCTGTATTTGTTTATGTAAAACATTTATATGTCACCTTTCAACCTAAATAGGGACCCCAGGTGGCGAACATCAGGCACTAAAATATTTTTACTCCAAAGTACACTCTTTGAAGTGGTTCATCTCATTTCTCCAAGGTCGGGAACAGAGGGTGGCACTAGGAGAGAGGGTTTCACCATAATACCCATTGGTATGTGGTGTCCCCCGGGGCTATTCTCTCCCCAATTTTATTTAACATCTATATGCTCCCCCTTGCCCATAAGAACATAAGAGATGCCAATGTTGGATCAGGCCAAAGGCCCATCCAGTCCAACACTCTGTATCCCACAGTGGCCAGAAATACCAGTGCCATCAGGAGGTCCGCCAGTGGGGCCAGGACATTAGAAGCCCTCCCACTGTTGACCCCCCCCCCAAGCACCAAGATGACAGAGCATCACTTGCCCCAGAACCCCTATCTATACCTTGTGGCTAATATCCACTGACGGACCTCTGCTCCATATGCTTATCTAATTACAGCAATCCCTGAATACATATTGCATAGGTATTCATGCTAGAGACACACATAAGCAGCATCACCACTATACAGAAATACAAACATAAGCTCATATCGTTACACCCCTCAGTCGTCGTTTCTCCAAGCTAAAGAGCCCTAAGCGCTTTAACCTTTCCTCATAGGGAAAGTGCCCAGTTGGTATGGAACTTTGGGCTGGGTTGCCGCCAGTATGCTGATGACACCCAGCTATACCTGTTGATGGATGGCCAGCCGGGCTCCGCCCCAAAAGTCTGGCAGAGGGGTTGAGAGCTGTGTTTTGATGGTTGAAACAGAGCCGGCTGAAACTAAATCCATCAAAGACCGAGGTCCTGTGGCTGAGTCAGGGAGACTCAGGTTTGGGCTGCCAACTCCCAACTCTTGACAAAGCACATCTAACATCAGTGCCAATGGCGGGTGATTGTGGATGCCTCCCTTTCAATGGCATTTTTACATTTGCGCCAGGTCAGGTAGCTAGCCCCCTTCCTGTCTTGCCCTGACTTAGCCACAGTGATCCATGCAACGGTCACCTCCAGACTTGACTACTGTAACTCACTCTATGCAGGGCTACCCTTGAGACTGACCAGAAAGCTTCAGCTGCTCCAGAATGCAATGGCGCAAGTTCTCACCGGAACTCTGGTTATAGCACATATTCAGCCAGTGAGTTCCACCAGCTGCACTGGCTCCAGATTGAACACTGAATCAAGTTTAAGGTTTTGGTTTTAACCTTTAAATCCCTACACAGTGTGGGACCAACATACCTTTGGGACCGCCTCTCCTGGTATACTTCCCCCCCCCAAGAGCTCTGTGCTCACAGGATAAAGATCTTTTATTGGTTCCTGGACCAAGGAGCATCTAATTAGCCTTGACCAGAGCCAGAGCCTTCTCGGTAAAATGCTCTTCCGGCTGAAATTCGGGCCCTATAAGATCTTTTACAGTTCTGCAGGGCCTGTAAAACAAAGCTGTTCCACCAGGCCTATGGCCAAGGCTCCTTACTGAGGTGAAAAAGAACACCACCCGATGGGCCCTCTTCCTGCTGCTTCTCTTGTGGATGTTCCCCCAGCCCCAGCTTTTGATGTGGTTAGGGTTGCCAGCCTCCAGGTGGGGCCTGGAGATCTCCCACTTTTACAACTGATCTCCAGCTAAGAGAGATCAGCCCCCCTGGAGAAAATGGCTGCTTTGAAGGGTGGACTCTATGGCATTGCACCATGCTGAGGCCCTTCCCCTTCCCAAACCCCACCCTCTCCTGGATCCACCCCCAAGGTATCCAGGTATTTTCCAACCCGGAGCTGGCAACCCCAGATGTGGTCAAAGCTTTTCTCAGATGAGATTGCATTGTTTATGTGCCATTTGACTGTTGCTACTTATGTTTTAAATTGTTTTAATTGGTTTATTATTGTATTAGCAGGGGAAGGGAGTCAAAAATTGAATTAAACCATAAATAATAATAATAACTTTGTATGTACATTGAATCTCATTTGCCGTATTGTGGCCTGTTCACTTCCTTCCTGTGTCAAGTCATTTCTTTCAGTATTAAAAAATTCTGCCTAATGAATGGACATGCATCTGATGAAGTGAGCTCACAAAAGTTGGAATAAATTTGGTTACTCTTTAAGGTGCCATTGAACTCCTGTTATATTTCATCCCTTCACTCTGTTTCTGCCCTTTAAACAGCTACGGATCCAGAAGATTTGTCACTTCACACCACTAAGCACCAAGCAACTTTGGAACATCTCTTTTCTCCAATATGTAGATTTCCTTCCCTTCCTCTCCCCACAACAGACACCCTGTGAAGTAGGTGGGGCTGAGAGAGCTCTGAAAGAGCTACTCTTGAAAGAACTGCTCTGACAGAACTGTGGCTTGCCCAAGGTCACTCAGCAACTGCATGTGGAAATGTGGGGGATCAAACCCGGTTCTCCCAGATTAGAGTCCATGCTCCTAACCTAGGGTTGCCAAATGTCTCTTACCTCCTCGATGGGGGACCCCAGGCTATCTCCCGGTATGCGTGCGCCGCACCTACGTCACATCCGGGTGACGTGCACGCGGGGGTGGGGTTTCCCCCGGGCCCCAATTCCGCGGGGGCGGAAATCGGGGCTCGAAAGCGGGGGGGAAATCCGCCCCCAGGGGCATTTGGCAGCCCTATCCTAACCACTCCTGCAGCCTTGTTGGTCTGCTGTAGAATAGCTAGATCTGAGTCCAGTAGCACTTGAGAGCAACAAGATTTTCAGGGTATGGGTTTTGAGAGCCGAAGTTGACAAAAGGAGCTTTGACTCTCAAAAGCTCATACCCCAAAAATTTTGTGGGTCTCGAAGGTGCTGCTGGACTCAGATCTAACAAGAACTCAAGTTGCGACACCAACCTGCATCACATCTTATTCTTGTTTTAGAAGTAAAACATATTGACTTCGATGGAAATTGACTCCTAGTTTAACATGCTTGGGACTGGGATGTTAATGTTCAGATTTTGACCAGGCAATCTTAGAAGCAGCATCTACTATATGCTGTCAGATTGTTATGACCCATAATAAGGAAAAATAATTTAAAGCATAATGAAGGACATCTGGCAAATAAAGGATGTCTGGCAAGATAACTAACTTGTTTTTTCTCTATACATCACTGATTTATCACAGTCGAAATTGAAACAAATGCCTCAGGATAAGGAAGAGAAACAGCCATCGTGGCACAAAGTCTCCCCCACTGAATGCTTAGCACAATGAGGAGGCAACCTCTTTGACTACCTGAAATAGCTTTGTGGGGAATCATGGCACCAGCATGGACAAAAGGCATATGGGATGGGGGGACTGAGGAAAATAGAGTGAAAAAGCCGACTGTACCTGGTCCTTTAATCTTCAGGTAAGTAGAACATACTTGAGGAGACATATGTATATGCATATACCCAGAACAAATATAACATGTTCAAAATCTATACAGTGCACACACAGACATATTTTTGAACATATTTTTTAAAAAAAATACTTAGAGACTTTAAGATTCATATAACTCGCCGGCTACTGCCCAGCCCTATACCTGAAAAAGAATTGGACTACTAAACTAATCAGCATTTAAATATTTATTAAACACTAGAATCAGGGTTGCCAAGCCTGGGAAGGGAAATTCCTGGAGACTTGGGGCTGAGCCTGGAGGATGGCAGGGTTTGGGGAGAGAAGGGAGCTCAGCATGGTACGATGCCACAGACTCCACCCTCCAAAGCAGCCATTTTCTCCGGGGGAACTGATCTCTGTCACCTGGAGATCAGTTGCAATTCTAGGAGATCTCCAAACCCTACTTGGAGGTTGGCTGTCCTAAATAGAACTGCAAGTTTAATCAGCTATCACTTCGAAGTCTGACGATATGTATGTTTTCTAGGTAATACATTCTATAGAATGACTAGATATGATTGGGTTTAATTCCAGGGGAGTAGTCATATTCACCTGATATAGCAAAATCAGCTAGGAGTCTTGTTGCACTTTAAAATTAATGTATTTATTGGTGCATGTGCTTGTGTGGACTAGAGTCCACTAAATCATATCCCTTCAGTTAGCAAATGCAGTGAAATTCCCCTTTCATTACCCTTCGACCTCATTGTTTTCATTTTCTTTCTGTGTACGCATGTCTATGCGCCCCTGAGAAATACACTTCATGAAAAGAGTTCAGGGAAAGGCTGCAGCTCACTGGAAGAGGCTCTGCTTGGCATGCAGAATGTCCCAGCTTCAATTCCTGGCTTCTCCAGTTAAAAGGACCAGGCAGCATATGATATGAAATGGCTCAACCTCCCTGCCTCCTGCTATTTGCAGTGGAAGCCAAGGTCGTCTGTGGCAGACATAACTTATCCAAAAATGCAGCTAGAAGCCTCAGAACTGACCACTGATTTCAAGATAATCATGGGAGTTACAGAGCCAAACATGAAGGGAATTGGAACATCCTGGCCCACATAATCTCCAGAACCACCAACAACCAGTGTTCCCTCTAAGCTGAGTTAGTGTGAGCTAGCTCACAGTTATTTAGCCTCTGGCTCACACATTTTTGTCTTGGCTCAGGAAGGAGGGCTCCAGAGCAAACTAATTTATGCAGCAGCCAAATAGCTGGCTCACAACTTTCATGCCAGGAGCTCACAAAAGAGAATTTTTGCTCACAGGACTCCATAGCTTAGAGGGAGCATTGCCAACAACCCTTTTTTTAAAAAATGGAAGCTGTGGTTTTCCTCTGGCAGGCATAACACATCAGAAAATTAAGCTAGGCATTTGAAAATTGAGAATGATTATGGGAGTTGCAGTGCAGTAGCAACACTGAAGGGAATTGGGACATCCAGGCTCAGGTTTAAGCCTGCCAGCTTCCAGGTGGGGCCTGGAGATCTCCCGGATTTACAAATGATTGCCGGACAACAGAGGAGGAAGTGCCTAGGAACTGGCAGGAGGGTTGCAGCCCAGCAATGTGCTGCTCTCCCGAGTCTACCCAATTCTTGATGTTCTCACACCTCTCCTTCAGTACACTGCCACCAGCTGGTCAATTTTGGAAAGTCCTGCCAAGAAGATCAGCACGCCTACCTTCCCTTCCTCAGTGCTGTTCAAAGGCTCCGCCTGTGTCTTCTACTACCCAATGTATGTTTACTTCAGGTATGGCTTACTGTGCTTACATACTCCTATTTTAGATAGCCTACGGGGTAGGGCGGGGTATAAATCTAAATATAAATAAATAAAATAAATAAATAAATGTTCAAACGGTGGAGGTTTATGTGGTACAGAGAGCACCTACTAACATCTAAAACAGTAAAGGATTTATTGAAAAAGAAAAGTTCACACACATACACTGCAGCAATGGATTGAGAAAAGAATAAAAATAAAAGGTGCAACTTAAAAGTCCTCTGTCCAGGGCTGTAGCTAGGTGGGGGCCCTGCAGCAGTGTCCCCTCCTGAATCTGCAACACCTTCCACCCCACCCCGGGAGGATGCCAGCTACTCCTCTCCCTCACCTCCACTGCACCTGCGCCAGGCACAGTGATTACTTTGGAATTTTTGTCCAGGCTGCCTGACCTTTTTTAGCTCCATGTAGTTATGGTGATCATCAAGATTACATCAAGTGTGTAAGCTCCTTCTTCCAGATGAAATCAGCCCAACTGACTTTGTTCACCTTGTGTCCAGGGAATTTAACTCCTCTGTTAGTCCCTCCCCCACATCCTGGATCAGTCTTTTACATCCTGTTCTTTCCTGGAAGAAATAGGATTTAGCCTCCCACATCCCAAAGCTCTGTCACCTTCTAAGTGTCAGATTCCAGGTGAGGTATGAGCTGGACAATTCATTGTCTTCAGCTGGGGAAGCTATTTGCATTTATAAAGCTTTGATGCCTGGGTACTTGCCAGAACAAATGACAGGATGGGTTATAGAAGCAATCATCATCTTTTCCTCCTGTCTTCTGCTAATGGGGGAAAAAATGTTTAAAACTAAGTTTTGCAAGCCCAAACATTAAATTATTGAGATATAGCCCCTAAGTAATGGGCATTTCTTCATATCAGTATAACTCTACTGAAAATAAAGCCAGGAGCCATAAAATTGGCCACTGCCTTCATGGGATGATCATGGGTGTTCAGTGCCAAAAAAGGAATGGGAACTTCCTGGTCCAGGTCATCTGTAGAAGCCACTCCTCCTTGCTATTTGCATTGGAAACTAAGGTTGTCCATGGCAGGCATAACTCATCACAAAATAAAGCTAGAGGTTTGAAAATTGACCACCAGTTTCAGGACAACTGTGGGACTTGCAGTGCCAAAATTGAATGGAATCAGAACATACTGACCCAAATTATATCCAGAAACCCCTCAACATCACCCATGCTATCTATAATGGAAACTAAAGTTGTCTGCTTGTGGCAGGCATAATTAAGCAGAAAATAAGCCTGGAGTCGCAGAACTGACCACCAGCTTTAAGACGATCTTGCAAGTTGCAGTGCCAAAATTGAAGGGAATCTGAACATCCTGGCACAGATGAGTTCCGCAATATCGCTCTGTTCTGCTATTTGCAATGGAAGCAAAGGTTTATTTACAAGAAGCCAGGAAAGTTCAAGCAGCACAGACAGAGAGGATGAAAAATATCTCCTCTGTGACAAAGCAACTTCCCTGGACCATGGAGGATAAGAAAATGATGTAAGCCAAATTGGGGGGAAATGTGGGGCATAAATGATTTGATAAAATAGTGGGCTGATACTAGTAAAGCTCCAATGGAAGCCAGCATATATATGGGTAATGCACATTTGTGCAGCTCAGCAACAGATAGCTTCCAGGGACAGTATGTTGCCATGGCTAGAGGGTTGTGTTTATACATCTAAACCCCAGTTAAACTTTGAAGTGGCTTCATGAAAGTCCATAGATCAATTTCACATGGCAACTTATACAAGTATAAGAAATAATGCCAGGGTGACTACTGCTTCAAGGAAGCCAACTTTAACCATTGCCATGTGGTTGCTACCACATCCTCTGTCATTGTTCCTTCATATATCTCATTTAGAAAACTGTTTCGTACTTCTTCTGCTTAGGGATTTGATTGAGCAAACATTGGTTTAGCATAATGGGCATTACTTGATGGCTTGGTTATCTACTCTGTCAGCTGTCACTCCAGTTTATCTCATTTTTCCCCCTATCATGATGGCTGTATGGCTGTGAGTGAATTTCTGTGTGCCTCCCACAGGCCAGACCGCTAATTACTAGGAGAATTCGACCCTTATGAGCTGACAGATGGCTCAAGTGTTGACAGGCTGGTGTCACTCCCATGAAGTGAGACAATAAAAAAATCAACATTGATTGCATTAGACAGACTCCTATTTTTTAAAATCCCAAATCCTGGACAGCAAAGACCATACCTACATTGTTAACAGCTTGGAAATGAGAAGTGCCCCCTTATATCCTTATGAAAACTGAGGGTGAGATTTAAGTAGCTACCAGAAGTAACCACATATAGCACACGAACAAATCTCTGGAAGGATATACAGTAAAGTCTGGGGGGGGTTAGTTAAGGGATCAAACTGGAGAAGCAAAGCAAATCAAGCAACAAGGAAATGTGCTGCATAAAGGGCCAGCACAAATGGCTGCTGCATGCAGGCTGGAAGGATTAAAATCCAGATGTTGCCAAATGGAGAATGTGTACTTGAACAGCCAAGCCTGGCTAGCCAAACACAACCCCTTCCCTGAACCAAGCTGGGGGGGGGGGGGCAGTTGCTAGGACACAAAGGAGCAAAGTTGTTTTAGGGAGACCACTAAGTTTTGTGCTGAGTTCCAAGCAGGGCCGGCTCCAGCTTATTTTGCACCCTAGGCGAGGATCCTTTCTGCACCCCCCCCTGCGCCCACCAATTTTCAAAAATAAATGCATTTTAGGAAGAATGAAAAACACAAATAATCAAGAAACTCCCAGAGTAAGGGCCGGTTTGGTGCCCCTAAGGGCCGACCCGCTCTAGGCGATCGCCTAGTTCGCCTAGTGAGTGAGCCGGCCCTGGTTCCAAGCCTTTCTCCCCCACCCACCTACCCCCGTCAAGTTTCAGCTAATTTATGGCGACATTCAGATGTGCCATTGCCTGCCTTTGGGTAGTGACCCTGGTATTCCTTGATGGTCTGCCATCCAACTACTCACCAAGGCCAACCCTGCTTCAATTCTGAGATTCTGGGCTAGCCTGGGCTATCCAGGTCAGGGCAACCAAGCCTTATAGGTCCACCAAAAATTACCATGCCAGCAACCAGAGTGGGAAATAACAGCTGATGCCTGGGTTCACAGACTAAGAAATCAAGTGATGACCTGGAGGAGGAAGAGAAGATGTTTCTGAGGTTATAACTGGAGTGTAGGGCTCAGTTCTTTGTGGAGCACAGCAGCAGCTGAAAAAGGGAAGTGAGACATATTGGCCTTGCATCACCCCTTGTTATCCAGAACATTCAGGTCCTGCCTGCCTTTCCACTCTTACATTCAAGGCAAATGGACCTGAGAAAAGTGGGGAGTTTTACTTGCTGTATTGTAACACAATTATAATTTCATCCATATTGTGCATTTGAAGACAAACTGGCACGTGGCTGATTCTGACGCCAGAACTTTAGTAGCGCCTGAAAGCTTTCTAATGCTATACATTTTGTAAGATTACCAAAAACATAAGGATGAAACGCTAGGCTGCTTTCTTTGTATTAAATATTCTGTTCCCTCTGCATACTAATTATTTTAACAGGGTCTCTTCTCTTTCAAGCTGCAACATTTGCTTTTCATGTTTCGAACTTTTTTCTTTTCCCTGGTGAAGTGATTACATTTTTGTTGGATCATCTGACATGTAGAAGTTTTTGAACTTCTGACAGTTCTCTTGAGAGCTGCCTTCATGAGAGATTCCTTTTCAGACAGAAGTTTCTGAAGTTCTGCATCAGTTTGGGGAAAGTTTGCTTTTCTTTCCAGTTCTGATGTATTCTTCTGCATCATTTCTGTTTGGGGGGGTGGGGTTCACTCTTGCTTATACCATAGTAAAACTACAGGTAAATTCTACTTAATTTCAGTGGACAAGAAAGCCCTGCCTGGAAACATTGATAGTGTCTACATTTTTTCTTTTTAAGTAACAACCCCCCCCCCCCCCCGAACGTCACACTTCTGAAATGTGTTCTCTTTTTAGCAATGGAGTAATGATATATAAAAACATAAATTATCTCACTCGTTTAATTTATTTGTTCACTGAATGAACAAAAAATAGAAAAAACTTTTACTGTAATTGTACAGAAGAGAAACACAACAGATTTGATCCAAAACAGTGAGAGTGGAGGTAAGGCCATGCAATGTGCTTTCCCTTCTCTCCCTTCCACCTGTGGCCTCCTGCAACAAAAAAATAATAATCCTTCCTAAATATATATTTATTTCAGTTTTAAAATGCATTACATCATGCATATATGTTCTACAACTTGATATAACCATTACAGAATTCCACAACATCTCGTTTAGTTTCTTACATCTTCTTAAACCATTTGTAAAACTTTCCCCACCTATTAGAAAATATCATTGTATCATTGTATTGTAACAATGTGGTTAACTTGTCCATTTCAATCACTTCCTGTATTTTAAAGATTAAATCTTTTTTACACGGTATTCCCCCTTGTTTCCAATTCTTGGCAAACAAAATACGTGCTGCAGTGACAATATATCCTATAACATATTTTTCTTCCTTCTTATATTTTTCTGGCATTACATTTAACAGAAAAAATTCTGGTGTATATGGTATCTCAATTTCTAGTATGTCACCTAACATTTTGTGTACTTTATGCCAATATCTTTGGGTCTCAGTGCACCTCCACCACATGTGGTAGAAGGTGCCTACGTTATTTTTACACTTCCAACAATTTTTTGACAAAGTTGGATAGCATTTTGCTAGTTTGTCCGGTGACCAATGCCAGCGATGGCACATTTTAAATAGATTTTCCTTATAGGGAATAGATCTCAGGTATTTTGCAGCGACCCATACTTTGGACCAATCTTCAATGATGTAACCAAAATCTTGCATCCAAGTGATCATACAGCTTTTTACCTCCTCATCTAGCTCATAGTTTACCAGAAGTAATTTATACAGTTTCTGTATTAATTTGTCATTTGTAGAAAGCCATAATTTGTCTAAGTCATTCTTCTCATAGTAACCCAATCTTTTATCCAAGTCATTGCTGCCGCTGTATAATAAAGTTTCCAGTTGGGGATTCCTAAGCCTCCCCTTTCTTTTTGGTCCTGCAATACCTTCCATTTAATACGTGCTGGTTTATTCGCCCATATGAACTTTCTACAAATCTTATCTAATTCATTGAATATTTTAAGATTTCTCAGAACTGGGATATTCTGTGCTAGGAACAAAAATTTCGGTAATACATTCATCTTTAGTGCCGCAATTTTTCCCATAAAGGATAAGTGTAATTTCTCCCATGTTTCCAGGTCTTTTCTTATTTCTTTTAGTAGTTTAACATAATTATCTTCAATTAATGTATTATTTCTTTTAGACATGATTATCCCCAAGTATTTGACTTTAGTGACCGTGTTTATATGAGTCAACTTTTCTAATTGTTCGATTTGAGGTAATGTACAGTTTTTGGTTAACATATTTGTTTTCTTATAATTTATTTTTAGACCTGCTACTTCTCCATAACTCTCGATTACTTTCATCAAAACTGGAATGGATTCCATCGGCTCCTCAACAATGAAGGCCAAATCATCAGCAAATGCTTGCAACTTATAGACTTGGTCTTTGATCTTCAGACCTTTTATTAAATTGTTGGCTCTTATTAAGTCTGTTAAAGTTTCTAATGTAAAGATAAATAATAAAGGTGACAACGGACAGCCTTGTCTCGTGCCTTTTTGAATTGGAACACTTTGTGTTGATTCACCATTCACTATTACTTTTGCAAATTGTTCTGAATAGATCGCTCGAACCATGGTGTAAAAGGTTTCTCCACAGTCCCAACTTGCTAGTTTTTGTAGTATGAAGTTCCAATTAACTCTATCAAATGCCTTTTCGGCGTCTAAAAAGATTAGCGCCAGTTGTTTCCCAGGCTGTTGTTCGTAATATTCCAACACATTCATAATCACCCTTATATTGCTTTTCATTTGTCTTTTTGGGAGAAATCCTGTTTGGTCTTGGTGGATTATTTCTATTAATACCTTTTTCAATCTGGATGTGACTATTGCTGCGTAGATTTTATAATCGGCATTAAGTAATGAGATTGGTCTGTAGTTTTGGATTTCTTTTGTGTCTGTATTTGGTTTATGTATTAGAGTAATCGATGCTTCCTTCCAAGATTGGGGCATTACTCCCCCTTGTATAATCTCGTATATAACATCTTTAAGTGGGAGCAAAAGTTGTTCTTCAAATTTATGGTATACTTCTATTGGTATACTATCAGGTCCTGGGGCTTTGTTTTTCTTCTGATTTCTAATTGCTCCAATTACTTCCGTGACTGATATTGGGCTATTTAATATTCGCTTTTGATTTTCATCAAATTTCTTATTATTCCATCTTGTTATGTAGTCTTTAATTTTCTGCGGATTAAGAGGTTCTTGATGATATAATTTCCCATAGTATTTTTCAACTATTTCTTTGAGTTCACTATTGAGATTTTTCTCCGTTTGTTTCTCATCTCTAAGTATTTTAATCAATTTTTTCGCCTGTTCCTTTTTTAATTTGTATGCCAGCCATCTTGAGGGTTTGTTGGCATATTCGAAGAAATATTGTTTTGTATATTCCAGTTTTCTGGCTAATTCCTGTGTTAATATCAGATTTAATTTATGTTGTTGCAGATTCAGTTTGGATTTGAGATGTTCATTATATCTGCCTTCTTTCATTTTGTCTTCTTCTTCCTTTATTGAATTTACTAATTTTGTATACTCATTTTTACGCTGTTTTTTCTCCCATGCGTCTTCCGTTATAAATAAACCCCTCAAATAGGCTTTAAAGGTATCCCAAGTTGTTAGAATTGACGATTCAGGTTGGATGTTATTTTCAAAGAACTCTTTAAGGTGGTTTTTAGTTTTTTTGACAAATTTTTCTTTGTTCATCAGTCTTTTATTTAAATGCCATCTTAATTTCTTATACGTTCCTAGTACGGACATCTTAATTGTGTTATGATCTGCGAATGTAGACGGTAGTATTTCTATATCTTGTACTTCGTTAATTAGAGAGATTGATACCCAAATCATGTCGATTCTTGACCATGATTTATGTCTATTTGAAAAGAATGTAAAGTCCTTCTTATATAGATTTTTCACTCTCCAGATATCTGCAAGGTTTTGTTCTTCAGCCAATTCTAAAAAGGATTTGGGAAGTATATTACCCCATTTTTTATTTTTCCCTGTATTTCTCCTATCTATTTTTGTTTCAAAAACTGCGTTGAAGTCACCAACTACACAGAGTTCATCGAAAGACTGTAATGATATTAGTTCTTTTAAGGATTTGTAGAATTTTTCTTGATTCTGATTGGGTGCATATATGTTTACTATCATCATTTTTTTGTTTTTCCTAATTATAGTTATTGCTATTATTCTACCATCTGGTGATGTAAAGGCCAGTTCTGGGTTACAACGTTCTTTGACGTATATGGCTACTCCTTTTTTCTTTTTCTTTTTATCTGCTGCATAGAATAGTTTCCCCAATTTTTTTGAGTTTAAGTATTTAGCATCTTCTTCTCGTATATGTGTTTCCTGTAGGCATATGATTTCAGCTTTTAATTTATTTATTTGGTGATAAATTCGCCTCCGTTTTTGAGGGCTATTTAGGCCATTAACGTTTATTGTTAGGATATCGATCTTCTTACTTTTTTCCATAATGGTTGGTTGTCTTGTTTAACCTCGCTCTGTATCTCGTAACCACATGTAATGGCACAGGATAAGCTCTTCTCCGTTTATCTTTTTTCTGAGTTTCCTTTCCTTGTTCTTCTTTGGGTTCATTTTCATCTTCACCTGATTCACTAGATTTTCCACTTTCCTCCTCTCTTTCTCCTTGCCAACCAAGGTCTTCTCCATGATTTTCCAAAAAAAATTGCACTTTAAATATGGAGTCTATTTTAAATCTTTTCCCCTTGAGTGTAAATAGTATTCCTTCTGGAAGGAGCCATCTATAGGGAATATTGTTTGTTCTTAATAAATCTGTCAAAGTATAGTATGTTTGCCTTTTCTCTCTAATTCTCCACGGTACGTCTTTCAAAATTTTTATCTCTGTTTCGTTTATCTTAATCGTTGTTTCGTTAGAGGCCTTCAAGATTTTATCTCTCATCTGTCGTCTACTAAATTTTATTTGTACCTCTCTTGGGGTTTTATTTCTTCTTGAGAAGGCTGTGTTTTTTCTATAAATTGCCTCTACTTCTTTTTCTATTTCTTCATAAGTACCTACTTTTAGTTGTTGAGATATATTTTCTATGAGTTCTTCTTTTAGGTTTTTTTCTATAGTTTCTGGAACATTCTGGCATCTAATGACCAAGGCTGCCTTGTCTAGTTCCAAATTCATCAAGGTTTCCTCCAACTTGCCTGTGGTGTGTTTTAGATCATAGACTTCTTGATCTAGCTCTTGGAGTTTGTCTTCTAGGCCTGCATTATCTGTAGCTAATTTCATAATTTCTTGCTTGTTTTCAATTATTTGCTTTTTAATTTCCTCCATATCTGCTTTTATTTCTTCCCTATCTGTTTTCATTTGTTGTGAAATTTCAGATATATTTTTTTGTATTGGTTCTAAACCCTGTTTTATCATTTCACTCATTGATGCTTGTAAAGGTTCAATTTCTTTTTTAAATAGATCCGGTAATGCAGAGTCTAAAATATGTTTGGTAGTTTGTTCTACTATGTCTTTGATTAGACTTTTCATTTCTTTACTTTGTGTCTGTCCTGAGCTCATTGTTCCAAACTTTAATTGGGTTTGGCCGCTAGCCTGGCCAGGTGAAGTTAGCGAGCTTTTTCTAGGGCCACTGCCTCCGGTGGCCATTTACTACTTTTTTCAGATCTTTATCTCTGGGCCCTAGTAACCTTTGTCTCTAGACCCTTATTTTTGATTTAGCACTAATTATATAATTATAGATAGGTATATTTTTCTCTCCCCCAGATCAGAAATACAATTATTTATATATGACAGTTCTTTCTATTTTTGTCAATATATCAAAACGTTTCTGACTCTTAAACAGGTTGTCTCTACTTTTGTCTTTCAAATCAGCCAGGCTTCTACTAAGTTCTAAGGCTTTTCCCTTTTAAACATCCTCTTCTCAATTCTCTTTCTTCTTCGTTCGCTGCTCTGCTCTGCTCTGTTGGACGGGCTAGCGTTCTGGGTCCTAGCACCGTTCACCTGGTGTTCCTCTGCTTCCTTTGCTGCTGCGCACACGCACACGCAGGCACGCGCCGGCGTTTTAGGCTGACGTCTGATTCCCCACTCTGTCTGCCACCGTTTGCGTCGTCCCTGTTGCGTCACCGGCTCCGAGCTCCGCCCACTCCTCCGCCGGAGCACCGCCGCCCAGCTCGGCCGCCTCCGCGATCCGCTCAGCCGCCTCCGCGATCCGCTCGGCCGCCTCCGCGATCCAAACGCCTCTCTGACTTCCCGGCAGCTCCACAGCTCCACAGCTCCGCCGCTCCGCCCGACCGTCTCTGCACCAAGGACGAGGGAAGAGAAAGAAAAAGAAAAAATCAGGTTCTAGCTAGTCGTTTTAGTGGAAGTAGTTAAAGTAATTATTTAAAGCTATTAGATTGAAGATTACTGTAATCTACTTTAAAGCAAACAGAGTTACATCACTCCGTGTTTGTTTTTTTTAAACCGGTTCTTTTTAGTGTTACTTTGACCGATGCAACAGCTGTGGCCAATTAAAGGGAACCTGTCCCCTTTTACTTTGTTCGGTTTTCACTTTTCGGTTTAGTTAAGGTTTTATGGTTTATAACTACTGCCAACAATTAGTTCTATTTTTCTAAAGATATTGGGGTACTTAGCTTCGGTGGTCCAGTGTTTTCTCTGTTGTTGGGTAACTCTCTTCGTTTCCCTCTGGTCGTGTCTTGAGCTCGTCGTCTAGCGTCGGGCGTTCTATGGTCTCCCGCGTTGAGGCGTTTTCCCAGTTCCAAGAAAGGTTGCCTGCCTTCACTTTGGGTTGGGAATGAAGCCCCTTGCTTCTCTCTCTCCCCTCCGAGGAGAGAAAATTGGGGGAGAGTGGTAAATTCTCCTCCAGAAGACAATTAGAAAGTCAATGGACGGGCAGCAAAGCTGCGAGCGTCCACTCTCGGCAAGACCGGAAACGGACCACTGAATGAACAAAAAATAGAAAAAACTTTTACTGTAATTGTACAGAAGAGAAACACAACAGATTTGATCCAAAACAGTGAGAGTGGAGGTAAGGCCATGCAATGTGCTTTCCCTTCTCTCCCTTCCACCTGTGGCCTCCTGCAACAAAAAAATAATAATCCTTGAAGGTTAGGGCAATTCTCAGGAATGGCCGGGGAGGGCACCTAGAAGAGGGCATTTGTCAAAACCAGGAAGTGTTTTATTTCCACATATTCCTTCTTCTTGCCTCCTTCAGCAAGTGGAAGTGTCATTTGTTCATGCAAGCAGCTTTTGAATTTTGGGGTCTATATAAGGCCAATACTACCAATAACCCTAAATCCTGCTGTGTATTAGCAACAGAATATAGGAATCAGCACTCTAGTCCCAGTGATAATTCAAGATGACAGCTCATTCCCTTGCTCTTCTCTTGGAACCAGGTCCTCATTTCTTTCACTAGCGTAGTAGCTGCCAGCTGCAAGGTGATGGCCAGTGGCCTTGTGCATGAGAGGCATGGAGTGACCCTGCCTCCTAGTGTTGATGTGGCATTGCACAGGCCCAGGCAAAATAAGTCAGTAATGGGGGGGGGGGATAGAAAGTAAAAAGTCTTGTCTGTCCAAGTATGCCAAAAGCTCAGGCAGAATGCTTGTAAAGTTAGAAAATTACTTTAGAATAATATTAACATGGAGCAATATGAAAGATGCATGTTAATGTGGTTTTGATGTTAAGGCTGGTGAGCCTGCGTCAGAGGTTCTTTCTCACAGAGATGGTTTACAAGCTGAATTACTAGGATCAATGGTGAATTTCTTTCCCCCCTGTTTGATGTGCTTAGTCCATTGTTGCAAAGCAAGGAATCTTTTTTTCTATAAGCTTTTATTTCTACTGTTAGAAGAAGGGGTCTTGTGTTAGATGTTTGCTTAAAGCAATACTGCATTTTGAAAAGAAGTGACATTGTTGACAAAACTGCAGAAATTGTGGCTGGAAGTTTAACAGGGGGTTTTTTTTCTTCCAAAAGGCATGAACAGATGCTCTTGATCAAAGGCATGCTATGACTAGTACCACTCTGCTGGTCACTGATAGGAATTCATTTCATACTTTTTCTTATTTGGGGCAACAAATGTAAGGAAGGATGGGGTGCAATATGAAAATCTGAAAGGATTCAGGAACAATAATAAAGATCTTGAAATGTACAAACAAAATGAAGACGGCAACCTTCTTTAAGAATAAGGAAAGGAAAATCAAAGTTCTAATTCTCAACATGGCTAAAACTGTGGATATATAAATCTGGAGATAGCAGTCATGGACAAACTAGACAGGTCTTTCTACAAATGTGAGAAAAGCCTCAGATTTGAAAGAAAGAAAGAAAAAGCCCTGAAATCTAAATAAAATACATTTGTGGGATAAAACCCTCCAGAATGATAGAAGCAGTGCCTATAGCTTTAAAAATAAATGCCTTCAGTTACTGTTGCTAGGCAATAACAACAGTATTGCCAGCCTTCAAGCCTTTGTTTCTGTCAGTAAAAGGCAAGGTGGAGAGCCAGAGCCCTTTCCAGGGTTGCTTTGTTCTTTTAGGAAGGACTCATTGAGGCTAGGCCTGGCATCAACTATAAGGCAACTCAATACCACATGACTTTCATGACTTATCCAGGACTGGGTGCTTGCTATTATTCAGCAGCAGTCACCCTACAAAAGTCAGTGTGTATTAATGGATAGAGTTTCAGACTAGAATATGGAAGACCCATGTCAAAATCCCCACCCTGCCATGGAAGTTCACAGGATGACTTTAGGCCAGTCACACATTCTCTGCCTTACCAACTTCACAGAGTTGTTGTGAGGATAAAATTGAGAGAATGATGTAAGTTGCTTTGGGTCCCCATTGTGGAGAATGGCAGGGTATAAATGAAGGAAAGAAATAATAAATATAGCAGGAGGGGCAGATAAATGTTAGTTTTGTAAGTAGTTGGGAAAGAGAGAAGGAAGCAGGCAAAAGTGAGGATATAAAGGAGAATGGAAAGAGGAAATATTGTGGAAAGGGATGCAAGAGAAAGTGAGATCCCCTCTGCAAGTACTTGCAGGTTACCTATCATGTAACCGAGCTCAGCAGCTGGCAATGCGCAGCTGGTCTCAGAGGTTGATTTTCAGTGCATTATTTGTCTGGCTGTTCAGCAGCAGTTCAAGTGGGATCTGAAGTTTAAGCAACTCATGATTGGATGGACCTTCAAGGCTACAGCACCATAAGGCAAACCTGTGGAGGAAATAGATCGGCCTGGCAGAGGACTGACCTATGACGTAAGCACATTAGGTCTACCAGCATTGACCTGAATAGACATACCTGATCTGATAGCCAGGAATACATGGAAATTTACCTGTGAACCAGAATAGCAGAAGACAAGGCAGAACCTTGGTTCTGACCCGGTCTGATGCAGCTGGAACCTCTCCACAGTGACCTTGACCATGTTACCCCTAAATGTAAACACACTTATCAGTCCAGTCAATGTCAGCTGAAATATTCCCAGAATTTTCCCCCTCCAGTTCAACTGGTTCCAGTCTTGTAACCAGCCTGGGAGAAAAATACAGAAAGCACCAGAACACAGTAAATTAAGCTGGAAGCAGCATTTAGCTCCCCTGTACTGCACACTCTGTTTTTGATTTTTTTAAAATAGACCCCAATAGCCCACTTGAGGATCTTGGGAAAGGAAGGAAAGGCTTAACCAAGCACTAGTTTATGTCTCCCAGTGACCGCTCTGCAAGTGAAATATTTAATTGCCTATGGAACAGGATGCTTTCGCCATTCAGCCTGAAATTTGGCAGGGACTGGATCCCTTGGGTGAAGGGGTACACCTGAAAAGATGCATTTTCTCACTGAAACCAACAGAAAGAACTATTAGACTGATTTCCTAATACAGCTGCACTATAACATCCTATTAAAGAATCCAGTTCAAGCTTCTAAAGTCTCCAAATCTTTCTCTCTCACCTTCACTCCTTTGCACATATTTTTTTGGTTTTGAAAAAACAGGAAAAACAACAAGTTGTGTTCCTTTTTTACTACAGCTTTTTCGTGTTCATCCAGCTGGTTGTGTTATGATCCCACCGTCTTGTATAGGTGGATATCAGCAGTATCTGAGGACAAATAGAATTTTTTTCTGCTCTGATCCTTAACTCCTCAACACCTGGTCCCTTGACTGCTAATCGCACACCTCCAGCCCAAGAGCCTTCTGGAATCTTAAAATACATTCCTTGCTCAGTAGCTGTGGAGCAGCACTGCTCCTAATGACAGGGAAGGTTTTGTACCTCAAAGAAGAATGGACTTCAGCCTTTACTGGACAAAATGAGCTAGTAATTTATAAAGCAGTGGGGGGGGGGGGCTCACACAGGATTATCTCTACAGTCTTTCTGCAAAAGCCCCCCATATAGCACTGGAGCTGCCATCAGAGGATATTACGATGGATGCTGAAGAAAAGAGAAAATAATGTTTGCAAGTCATACTGTTCTTGCAACCACAGAGTGATTGCAGCAAAACCAGTGCTTTTTAATAGATGCTTCCAATGGCTTATTTGCCCCAGGTATGATACTTCTGGGAAGTGGCTTTCTTCTCCTGCTTCCCCACAGCATCCTCGTGCATTTGTGTACCTCCCAGGGTTTCCCCAGGTTTTGATCTTCCCCAGGCTTGCTTTTGGTTCAACAAAGTTTTGTTTGTTACTGTTTTATATCTGTAGACTCATGCTGGAGAATAACATTAACATATATTTTAATGTTTTGATGCTTTGGCAAAAAGAGATTCCTCACTGGAAACTTAAAAACCATCCTTGGCCCTGAAATTTGGTATCCCACATTCATGCAAGCTGTTTCCACAGCTGCAACACGGTGACAGTGCACTTACCTTACCAACAGCAGAGTTTCTGAGGCACAATTCCGCCAGCATAAACAGTATTGTCTGCTAGAAAATATTAGGAGAGCTTCAAAATTACTCCTGAGCTCTTTAAAATGGAGGCAGCAGAGGTAAAAGCCTGAGCTATTTAGCCCATGTGAGAAAATGAGAAGTGAGTTATTGCAGGTTCGTTTGTGTGTGTGTGTGTGTATGCTTCTGAGGGAAAGAGGATATTTTTAAAATGCACACTTAAAAAGAGGAGTACTGGGGGGCAGCACCTTTGGCTCATTTATGTATAAGCCATACTATTACCACCACAGAACAAAGTTTGAGCCCAGTGGCACCTTTAAGACCAAGAAAGTCTAATTCTGCGTATAAGCTTTCACATGCGCATGAAAACTTATTTTTGTTGTTCAGTCGCACAGTCGAGTCTGACTCTTCATGACCCCATGGACAAGATCTCACCAGGCCCTCCTGTTTTCCGCCGTCCTCTGAGGTTGGCTCAATTTCATGTTCGTTGCATCGATGACGCTGTCTAACCATCTCATCCTTTGCCGTCCCCGTCTTCTTTGACTTTCAATCTTTCCCAGTGAGTGCTCCCTTCTCATTTGGTGGCCAAAGTATTTGAGCTTCAGTTTCATTATCTGGCCTTCCAGGGAACAGTCAGGGTTGATTTCTTTTAGGATTGACTGATTTGATCTTCTTGCAGTCCAAGGGACAGTCCAAGCTTATACCCAGAATTAAAATTTATTGGTCTTAAAAGTACTACTGGTCTCAAACTGTGTTCTGTTGCTTCATACTAACACAGTCACCCACCTGAATCTATTACTACTATAGTAAGGTTTCCAGCAGCCCCCACCCCCAAGGGTATGGTCGCTATGGCTCAGGCACAGACATTTTCTGTTGTTGCCCAGCGCTGTGAAACAGCATTCCAGAAGGGCTGTGTCAGGCCCCTATCTCTGGGCCTTCCCATGAGGCCATAAGATAGAGCTATTTAAAAGAGCTTATGGGAAAGCCTGAAGTTACACATGTCTCTTATCTGTTTTAATGATTTCCTTGAATAATTTGAATAGATGATTACTTTTATATTTAATTTGTTGTTGCTACCCACTATTGGAAAAAAGTGGGGTATATAAATACTCAAATAAATAAAGCTGTGTTGCCATTCTCCTCAGTGAAATCTCTCTCAACACCCTAGGTGTTTTCCTTTCTCCTTCAGTCTGGGGAGATGAATTATGGTAATTGTTTTGTCAGATGCCTACAGAAATCTTTAACTCCTTGCCACATCTCCTCAGAAAACCCAGCTGTGACAATCATCAGAACAATACTTTTCTATTCTTGATCTGTGCCCCAAACAGATTTCCCCCCTCCCTTGGAAGTGTTATATTGTCATTCTAGGGCTATCAAATGGCAATCAGAAAAAGTAAATATAAGCAACAATACAAGCCAGCGGCAAGCCAGTTTACTATATTCACTGGTGTTGCAACATCAGATAAAACATTTTGTTCTCTGCAATAGTTTAGAAGGCAATTTAAGAATTCGACAGTTACTTATACCACAAAAAGACTTACCACAGTGCAAAACCATGAAAAGCTTCTTGGGTAATCTTGGATCAGTCAGCCTAACTTACTTCGGGTTATTGTAAGGTTAAAACAGGGTGAGGGGCAATGTTCCCTCTAAGCTGTGGAGTCTTGTGAGCAAAAATGCTACTTGGTGAGCTACTGGCATTAAAGTTGTGAGCGAGCAATCTGGCTACTGCATAAGTTAGTTTGCTCTGGAGCCCTCCTTCCTGAGCTGAGACGAAAATGGGTGAGTCGGAGGCTAAAAAACTGTGAGCTAGCTCACACTAACTCAGCTTAGAGGGAACAGTGGTGAGGGGCACGGACACCATCCTGGTGTCCTTGGAGGAAGGGCAGAATAACAATGTAATTAATTCGTTAATTAAATGAGCACTTTCTACAAATCTGCAATATTTTCTAATGTAGCAATATATCTGTCTTCAGTGGGAAAGGCAGCAGACATTACTCAATTGTCTTAATCTTTTGAAATATAATCTCCCTTTCCCTATTGGTTGTGTGGCAGAATGGGCCTGCTCTGGGCTGCAGGCCCTGTTCCGCCCTGCCCTGCCCTCCAAGGTTTTCCCAACACCTGGAGAGGTTTTTCTCTCTCTCCGGTAACCTGCCACCACCACCTGACCTTTGTAGGAATTGCCTGCTGGGAGGGCCAGGACTCCCAGGTTCCCATCCAAGTTCTGAGGCCTTGCCTCTGGGTCTCCTGCTGCCCAGCAGCTGGTCACCACGAGCACTGTTTACTGCCTTGTGCGCCCCTGGAGGAATAGCCACTTGTCAACTGACCCCCTTCCCCCGGCTCCTCCTTCCTACAAGGAGTCTTTGTCACATCAGTTTCTCCACCCACTGACCAGGTCAGGCTGAGTCAAAAGAAGTGGCCTACTAGGTATTTTCTCTGTAAGTTAAATGGCCAGTCGGCTCCTAGCCAAGCGTTATTCCCAAATGGAGGCAAATGAAGTGAGCTTGGACAGAATGGGAATGTTCATCTGAATAGGTACTTACTCCTAAGGACAGAGATGGCCATTCCATGAGACAAGGACCCCATCTCAACTGCTGGGATTTGGGCTGCCATTAAGAATGGCACAGTGAGAAACAAACAGATGAGAGTACCCTTGTGAAATTTCTGTTCATTTCCATGAACCTTTGTGGATTGTCCCTTATGCTCATTAGTAGCATGGGAAGTGCTAATCAGATTTTCTCCCAAATGTCTTAGGCCAGTCTCTGAACATCAACTCTTAAAACCAATAGCATGAGTCCAAAGCATCAACTTTAAATTCATTGTACAATTCTGAACTTGAGTTAATTCACAAGTTCAGAACAATGGACACCCTAGGCCAAAACAGGGACATAGGATTCTTATTAGGAATGGACACAGACCAGCTCACAGACCAAATTTCATCATGGACTGGAGTCTGGTTCGTGGTCCATGAGTCTGATCCATGCAATCGTGTCACTCTCGCAAACCACCCACGGACCGCCATGTTTCCCATGGAGGTTTGCTTGGTCTGTGGGAACAGACTGCGAGCCAGACATGCTGGCAACAATGATTGCCAAGGCAACAGGAGATTGCCTACCCTTCCCTTGCTGAGGCACAAATTGCCTTCCCTTCACTTCTGGAAGCATGCCACCACTGGGTTGCAACTTTAGAGAGTGAAGGGGGGCATGTTTAATTGCGTCTTCTTCCCTTACCCAGTCACACCCCAGTGGTGGCATGCTTCCAGGAGTGAAGGGAAGGCAATCCTGGAAGTGCACTTCAGTGAGTGAAGAGAGAGCATTTTGAATGCCTTCCCTTCACAAACCCAACAAACCACAACCCGGTCCATTAAACAGGACAGTCCATGGAGGTACATGGTTCATAACCCCCTCGAACAACTAACCTCCACGGGCCTGAATTTTTTTGGTCCATACCCACCCCTAATTCTTATCTCATTACAAATGCTAATTTTCTGCCCCCAAGCATTTCCCCTCTGATCTAATCAAACTGATTACAATATGCATTGTACCATTAGATCCTGATTCCATCTTTACAACACCCTTCCCACCTCCTGTCTAGTATATAAAGAAGCAGAGATCTCCATTCCCACTCATTTCTGATGAAGGGAGCTTTGACTCTCGAAGACTTTTGTTGGTCTCTAAGGCACTACTGGACTCGAATCTAACTGTACAATTCTTTTGTCTGTGTTGCTGCTTAAAACATGAACCAACATATATTGTTCGATTTAGTCTGTGATTTAAACATCTGATTGACAAGATGCACAATACCTCAGTGTTATGGAGTAGATCCTAAGTATTACATTGCAAATAGTTTTCATGTAATAGAACTCGCCCACCTCCCCCTTCCTGCTGCACATTGTCATGTTGCCCCAAATTCTGCTGCAGGGGGTACAGGGTAAAGATGGACCCATGACAATGGTCTATGATCCTGGGGTAGGGAACTGCAAGGGCTGTTTGAGCTAGTTTGACAGCCAAGTCCAAAACAATGAAAGATTGGCCTAAGGGCTTTACTTTGAATTGAATTGAATTGAATTGAATTGAAGAGCATGAGGGGATAGGATTGTGCCCTGTGAAACCCCACAGGATAGGTCCCACACTGATGATAACTGGTCTCCAATGGTAATTCTTTGAGTACAGTCAATGAGGAATGATTTAAACCAGTCCAATGCACAAATCCCGATGCTTACTTTTGCCTCCAAGCATTTCAACAAGATAGCATGGTCTACTTTATCAAATGTTGCAGATAACTCCAGTTCATCAACAAAAGCCAGCAGAGCTGTCTCTGTCCCATAGACGAGTCTGAAACTAGACAGAAAAGGCTCCAGACTAGATGAGTCTTCTACTGCTCTCTCACTCACTTTGTCCAGTAAAGGCAGATTAGAGAAACAGTGATAGGCCATGTCATTTTTCTGTGGGGATTATTGGGATTTTTTAAATTAGTGGACAAATAACCGCCTCTTTGAGGGGCTGAGAAACGGTGTCCTGAGTTAGTGATTGATTTAGAATAGATACTAAAGACTCGTTGATGTGGTCTTTACATGATTTAAGCATAATGAGCTAAGCATAAATAATGAGATAAGAAACCAATATCCCTGTTAAGTCCTAGGGTTTCCATTGTTCTGAGTGTTGTAATAACTTGCAACTCAGCAATTTCCCTTTCTAGCCTATTCCTGAAGTTCCTTTGCAATAAAACAGCTACTTTGAGGTTACCCATTGAATGTTCTGGAAGGCTGGAGTGTTCTCCTACAGGTTCTCAGTCTTGTGATTCTTGATGTCAGATTGGTATCCATTTATCCTTTGGCATAGGGTTTGACCTGCTTGCCCTATGTAGAGAACTGAAGGGCATTGTTGGGATCTAATGGCATATACAATGTTAAAAGATGAGCTTGTGAATAAGCCTGAAATAGTATAGTAGTTGATGTTGTTAGGTCCAGAGAGTTGTTCTGCTTCAGTGCCTGCAAGCAAAAGAAAGCTTTCTTCTTTTCTTCTGTTACCAGTTATTTTATAAAATGTTTTATCGTTTGCATATAAAATGTGGATGTGTTACTCTTGTTACATTTTCTGCTTAGGGAGCTATATTCTACAAGCCATCAGCTCTAGAATTCTTCATTAAGCAAATAATGAATTCTGCAGCATTTTAAGGATCTGGCCCTGTTAGGGCTGCCAATCCCAGGTTGGAAAAGTCCTTGAGATTTGGGGGTAGAGCCTGAGGAGGGACCTCATGCAGGGTACCCTTTGAAGTGGCCATTTCCTCCAGGGGAACTGATTTCTGTAGTCCAGAGATCAGCTGTAATTCCAAGAGACCTCCAGGCCCCACTTGAAGGCTGGCAACCCTAGACCCTACACTTGTTAGTCAGTATTGCAGATGAACACATTTAGGCAGCACTTTGGAACATTAACCTGAAAATTCAGGGCAAAACTGTACGTTATGAATTTTGGCCAGGCAGGTGCAGATTCCCTAGACCCAACTCACTTCCCCTGCAGTCATGCAGCAACTGTGGAGAATTTTTATAGTGCACAGGAAGAGCCCGGTTAAGCTCAGAATGATACTGGAAGGGAGGATGGGCTCCTGCCTTCCTCCCACCTACAATTTTCAAGAGCCAAACCAGTCTAGGGGAGTAATTTGCCCCACTTTGAAGCTGCGTCCCAGTATTCTATGCATGTGCAGCTCCAAAGTGGGACTGTTTACATTTAACCCAAAAAACTCAACCTATGATTTGCTCTTTACACTATGAACCTTGTGGTCTGTTGAAATTGTTGAAATCAGGCTCCACCTACACAGCCGGCAAACTGAAGAAGTTGAAGAAAACGCATCTTTTAAGTATCTAGAGCGGGCGTCTTTGCAAAGGCTGTTTGGAAAATGTTATGACTATGTGGACTCCTCCTATCAAGTTCTACTGATTACATGGACTTTACGTCTTATCTTCTAAGGAGGAAACATTGTATCTTATGCCTTTATTTTGTTGTTGTGACACCACCAACTTTATATTTGTTAAATACAGCTTATATTTTGGCAATTTCTGATGGTGTTTCACCAAACCTGAGCAAGGCTGTTAACAATAGGACCTTTGGGAGGTCATTAATTCATACAGTCACCATATGTCAGAAGCAGTTTGACAGCACTTAAGTCATACATAGTTTTTACCCTAAGCCTTGCTGAAGTCAGTGATGAGTGGGTCAGTGATACAGCATTCAACCCCTGTTATCTCTGCCTAAAATGATCAGGTCAGAGGGGATACGAAAGACATCTGCATCAGACTCCAAAGAGCAACCACCAATCAGAATAAACAGTACTGACCCTGGTAAACCAATGGCCTGATTAAACATAAATCAGCTTCATGCACTATTCCACGTAAAAGTGGCCAGAATTAGATTCATACCACATTGGACAAATTATAAATAAAAAAGAAATATTTACTCAGAAGTAAGTCACATGGTGTCCTAATCAAGAGTGCTGAGGACCATAGGCAGCACAGTCCTGCCGATTTATTTATTTATTTATATTTGTTCCACTTCAAGTCCCACTTCAATCAGTGGACTCATCTAACATCTGCTTGGGCATAGGACAGCAGCTTTAGCCGTATACACACAATTTTGTGATTAAACAGCCTAGCTGCAACAAAATTTAGAGGAAGAGATCTCAAAGAGCCAGTATAAGAAAGCCAATTTGCATAAGTGAAAATATACAATTTAAAATTACTGATAACTGGCATATTAAAGTTTCTGCAGCCCATGCACTGGTTGTTGTGAGTCCTTTATTAAGAATGGCACAAATATACCCAGGAGCACCCTGCACAGTTGTTTTAGTACACTGGCATAAAACTGTGCATGATTTGCCCTGGCAACTATTCATCCTTATCATTTCAATTTCCATGAAGCATCTCTAAAATAGCCATTAATCCCATAAAAATCCAGTTCCTTCACTTACTGGATATTTTAGCATCCCGCCTTCTCCTTAATTAGGCATTTGAATAGTTAAAAGCGGTGGCCTCTAATCTGGAGAACCAGGTTTGATTCCCACTCCTCCACATGAAGTCAGCAGGGTGACTTTGGATTAGTCACAGCTCTCTCAGAGCTCTCTCAGCCTCACCTACCTCACAGGGTGTCTGTTGTGGGGAGAAAAAGAAAAGGAGATTGTAAACCACTCCAAGACTCCTTCGGGTAGTGAGAGAGCAGGGGTATAAAAACCAACTCTTCTTTTTAATTTAAAGATTTTATTCCAGAGCTACAGTTTGTACATCACTGTCATACAGTGTAGAAGACATCCTATATGCTATGAAATGTATTGTTATGAAATTCAGGACTATGAAATCATGCAAGCAGAATATGTAACTTTGAACCCACCCCCTCTCCAGTCCCTCAGCCATTCTATAGCTTTTTCCAAAGTTGGTGACCCTTCCAATGAATCTACAGTTCTCCTCAATCTTATGCACAGTCTGTCACCACAGATAAGTTTTTCCCATGTGGTTGAAAACTGGCCGATAACTATTAAAAAGCATAATATAAATGAATTAGAGAAATGTTAAAATGTTAACAAACATTTGCTACTCAGACAAAATGCATCAGAGTCAGTGAGAACAGGATAGAAGAGGTTCTTAGTGAATGTTTCCTAAAGTGGTCTCTCAGCCAAGTGAAAGTCAATATCTCTGAAACAGGGGATCTTTTTTAAAAAAAATCATGCTAATATTCTAATCGCAGAAGCAGATGAGCAGCATAGTGATACTGTTCAGTCACAGCACATAGATACAAAACAGGGGCTTGGATCCTGCACATTTTCAAGGCCAAAAAGATTTCCAACCACAGAGCAGCATTTGGTGAAACATGAGAGAGAAGGTGAGGAAGTTACCCTGCATGGGTAGAAATAATTTTCCTTGTAGAAGTGCCATGAGTGATCCAAGCCATGAGGGCCTGGAATTAACGGAGGCAACCTAGCCCCATTCCCTCCCTCACAAGCAGGATTTTCCCTCCATTTTTCCTTACTTTCTGGCTGAGCAGCCCCCGTATCTATTTTCTTCTTTTCTGAAGTTTTCTGGTTGTCCCACCCTTTGACTTAATTGTATTTCGCTGCTGACTCAGCACTTGAGGGAAGAGACAAGATCACCTCTTTAACTTAAACTTCTGAAAATGGCACACAAGAGGCTTTAGAAATAATAAAGAAATTATTTTATTCAATGTAGAGGGGGAAAGGTCAGGTGAAACCTGGGGTGAAATGTCTGAGGCAAATCTATAATAAACTCTGAGGTAACTTAGTAATTTCACATTCATATGTTTCCAGCAAGTGAGAGTTTAAAGCTTTTCACAAAGTCTTAGAATCTTAGAGATGAGAGGCTTTGGTTTCAGTGTTTCCTAAACACTCCAGTTCACTTTCTTGTGTTAAACTGACTCTTCAAGTTTCAGAAGGCAGGGATATACTACCAAGCACCCAAATTCCTTCTCTAAACCACCAGGGATCATTCCACTCTTTGAGCTATCTCCCTTTCCAACTGGGCAGGGAATCACTTCTCTAACTAGAAGATCTATCCATTTTTATGGCCCAAATGGGGGTTTTTATGACCCAAATGATCCACCCAGTCCTCCTTGCCAACCTTCCCAGATCTCTTTCAGTGCTAAACTGTTCTCAGTCAGGGCTAAACTGTTCCAGTTCTCAGTCAGGGCTAAACTGAGTTCTCTTCAGCAGTCAGTTCCCAAGTCTTTCTGCACAACTGGCACTAATCAAATCCCTTTGAGCAGCCTGTCATGCAAGGCTGTCGGGCTCTGTGAGGCATTAACCCTTCACAGTTTGTCACATGTTTCTACAGCACTGCTTTTCAAAGCACAGTTCATCATACCCCCAGCTGGACCAGGAGTGCTTCCAAATACAGGTCTGGGTAGTTAATGCCTTAAAATGTCTACCAAGCAAAAGTTGTTGCATTTTTGACTAGTTTCTCAGGTATACTTTTCTCAGTAGCATCGTGACTATCAGCAGAAACCAGTTCTTCACATTATTTCCCCCATTAACAGCATTAGCTGTTGCTTCAACAAGCATGGATATTCTCTGCCACCCAAAAAGAGGACATTAACATGCAAACCCCAGCTCCATGTTATCCTTCCACCCAGGGAACCCCTTCTAGATCTAATATCCCCCAATTCCATTTCCTCCTCCATGTTCCATTTATTGTTCCTTTATGTCCTCCAATTCACAAGCACCTGCCTTGGGGGAAATGCAGAACTGCCTGCTTGAGAAGAAGTTACTTAAATTTAAAAAAAAACAAACACAAGACAAATACAAAACATAAAACTTAACATTTCTATAACAACTAATAACAGAATATATCAAAATGTAAATGATTATCTGGACTATTAAATAAACCGCTACCCTTTTTGATGCCATATAAACCATTTAACATTCCATCTGCTTCAGATACAGATATCATCAGGACGAGACTAAAAGGAGGCAGAGGAGAGGTAGGTAAAGAGGAATATATTTTAAAATAAAAGGAGATCTTGATAGATAGGGTTAGAAGGTAGAATCTTGTTAGAGTTAATATACTCCATATAGGGGAACCATTTGGCTTCATATGTCGTCTGTCTAGGATAGATGTCTGATTGCAGGAGGGCGTTATTGATTTTTCCCCATAATTAATAAGTCCCAATTTTTTTCAAACCACAAGCCTACTGATGGTACTACTTGTTGCCTCCATAAATATGCAATGGATGTTTTGGCAGCTGTAAGTAGGCAATTAGTCAAATGTTTCCTGATATCAAGGAAGAAGTTACTTACCACGGGGTCTTGCACACTTCTGCTGCTCCGTACCTCCAGTAGACCACTTTTGCCGGCAGTTCTTACTCCAAATGTAAAGCTCATGAATGTTTTAGCATAACCAATGAATGGTCTCTGTATTTTTCTGGATTAGTTTTGAATTCTCTTAATTGCATTTCACTCAGTACTTCCTGCATGTCATGGCCCCACAATCCTGCTCTTTTTGCCTTCATATTCCCCAACTTAAATGACCACATAGTGAGGATCCACTTATTGCATCTGAAGAAGTGGCTTCCAGTGCATAAAAGCTTATACTGGAATAAAATTGTGTTCATCTTTAAAGTGCTAAAACTCCTGATTGCTCATGGTAGTGCCCTGCTCGAAATTCAGCAAGATTAGCTTTCTCAGTCACTTGCTACCTATGCACCAAATGAACATGTGCATCTGCTCACACTGCACAAGTGCTTTCTGGGAATTTTTAAAAAAACCAATCACGGATGTTGCTAAAAATGGATACGTGCAACATTCTGAGAGCTTTCCAAGTATATCTGAGATCATAGGACAAAAACACAGAAACCGTTTTTCCATATGCCTGACTAGCTGAATTTATAGCTGGGGTGGCGGTTAGATTTTAACTGGACACCTTCTAGAATACATCTAATTGTTGGCAGAGTAATTAACACAGTAACAGTGCACAACCTGATTAAAGAGTAGATAAAGGTTTATTTAGGAATTAATATACTGGATAGAAAAGCAGAGAGACAGAGACAGGTTCCTAACTACATCTCTAGCTGAGGGAGAGGGTAAGATTGAGTGGCACTTCCGAGAAGAAGGGAGAATTTGCCCTAAGAGTACCAATCTGGAGACAGACAAGGAATGACACTTAAGAGAGAAGGTGCTGACCTCACTATCCTACCTAATTGTCTTCTTGCTGCCCCCTGCTGGTTCTTCTTCTCTTCTTTGTACACCAGGCATTGCTTTTTCCAGCACTAATCTGCTTAGCTGCTGTGCTGAACTAGCTTTGAAAAGCTTCTGTATTTTCCCTCTCTTGCCACACAAGGTATGTGAACAATTCTTAATGTATGTGACTTTGGCTCTTGCAATATGAGCTGAGAGACACTGAACTCATCTTCATTCCTCACCCCTCTTTCTCATAGTTTATAACCCCCATGGGATGGTGACTTGCAGATTTGGTTACAAATCTGTTGTACACGAGGAACAAGATTTTTTAAAAAATCATTTGGAGTGCTTTGTCTTGTGCTAAGTACACTGGTTCCTGTAAGAAAATAGAGCAAAAAAGTAATTCAAGGAGATTAAATGATGTGGAATAAAGCCTCCAAAAGCTGTAATTGAAAGTGACAGAAGCATTAGTTTTGAAACAAGTAACATTTAATCACTCCCGATTATACAGAAGCATAATTTTTTGTATGTTGTTTTCTTCAATAGAATTTACATTTTAATCTGTTGAGACAGCTAATCACTTCTGTCTGCCTTGTTCCAGGAACCTGTCAGACTATGTAAAAGTAACAGCAGCAGGAGGCAGACTAGACTTCCAAATTACGAACCAAAGAAAATGGACTTCTATTAGCTTCTGTGTATGCAGTCAACGATTTATTTGCCAGTTTGGTGTAGTGGTTAGGAGCGCAGACTCTAATCTGGGAGAACTGGGTTTGATTCCCCACTCCTCCATATGCAGCTGCTGGTGTCAGTCAGTCACAAGTTCTTTCAGAGCTATTATCTCAAGGGCAGTTCCCGAGAAAGCTCTCTCAGCCCCACCTACCTCACAGGGTCTGTTGTGGGGAGGGGAAGGGAAAGGGATTGTAAGCTGCTTTGAGACTCCTTTGGGTAGTGAAGGGCAGAGTATATAAATCCACTATCTTCTTTTCTTCATTTATACCCTGCCTTTCTTGGGGACCCAAAGCAGCTTACATCATTTTTCTCTCCTCCATTTTATCTTTACAACAATCCTATGAGGTAGGTTAGGCTGAGAGTATGTGACTGACCCATATAGTCACCCAGCATGTATACTTAGCAAGTCCATTTATGCTGGTTACCTAAAATTGCTAATGCTGACTCAAGGCAAAATCCAGTCCAGTCCAGCAGAAGATGCTCCTGAGATGCCAACCTGCAGCACAAGAGAGGGAGAGCCATTCCCCAGTTGCACTGACATCAACAATAGGAAGAGAAAGACCTGATATGACATGGACTGGCTCAGTAAAGAGCCATCAGTTTGCAAGACCTGAGCAAGGCTGTTGACGTTAGGATATTTGAAATACATTATTAATTCACAGAGTCGCCACAAGTCAGAAGCAACTTGACTGCAGTTAACACACACACACACACACAAAAGCACACACTGACATCAACAGGGCTTGGAGGAGAAAGGGCATAAATCAGAGGCAGACCACATGCTTTAGAGCAGGGGTGTCGAACATAAGACCCAGGGGCTGGAACCGGCCCGTCCAGGGCTCTTACCCGACCTGCAAGCAACTGGTGTGAGGGAGGGAAGGCAGGAGGCTGCTGTGGGGGGACCGGGCGAGCAGGCACATGTGATGAAGTGTGTGTGGTCAAAGCTGTCAAGAAATAGAAAGGAAACGGCTAGGGCAAGGCTATGAGGCTGAGGTAAAATAGTGTGGGGGAATGGCAGTAGCTCAGTGAGGATTGGAGAAGCCACTACATGGCGGGGGAAGAGCCTGTGTCCTTTATAAAGTTTATATCTCTGGTACCTGGCATTACATTTTATGGCACACATGGCCTGGCCCAATAAAGTAATATTTATGTCAGATCCAGCCCTCGTAACAAATGAGTTTGACGACGACACCCCTGCTTTAGAGGATTGCAGGTAGGAAGACCCCTGGGAAGCTGCTGTCAAGCAGAGGAGGGGCCATGGCTCAGTAGTACAGTATCAACATTGCATGAAGAGGGTCACAAGTTGAAACCCCTGCATCTCCAGTTAAAGGGAGAAGATAGTAGGTAATGTCAAGGACCTCCGTCTGAGACCCAGGAGAGCTGCTACCAATTGCAGTAGACAGTACTGACCTTGATAGACCAATGGTTTAATTCACTCTAAGGCAGCTTCAGGTGTTCCTGTGTATACAGAGAACAAAACAGATGGACTAATGGTCTGACTGAGTTTAAGCCAGGGCTTGTCAGCCTTCTCCATTAACCCCCCCCCCAAAAAAGAACCCTGTGCAGTAGGTGAGGTGGACAGGCAGTCCATCAATTGTTGCTGCTGTTTTTCTACTTAGAATCCCATTCTAGGACTGGCTCCATGGGGCCAGCTAAGCTTTTGCATCACTTCTAGATAGGCTTGCCAAGTCCCCCCGGGGGGCGGGGAATCCCCCGCCCCAGAGGCCCATTCCCTGTCGGCGGCAGATCGGGCCCCGGTGGGAACTCCACCTCGACGTGCACGTCGCCCGGAAGTGATGCGGGCACTCCGGGCACGCTGGGGGTGGGGCCACGGTCATCCAAGGGAAAACGCTATGGTTTTCCCTTGGATGGTCGTGGCCCCGCCCCCAGTGTGCCTGGCATGCCCACGTCACTTCCGGGTGATGTGGATGCGGCGTGCGTGTACTTCGTGCGCACACGCTCCAGCCGCCAGCCGGGAGTCCCCTGCTGCGGCTGAGTTCTCCTTTGGCAACCCTACTTCTAGAACAATGCCACTTAATCCTGCAGAATTTGTACAGTCCTTCTGAGCACTTAGAACAGGCCCAAATAGGACCATTAGATGTTCTTATAGTTTCATCACCTCTTGGGGGAGGGTAAATGTTGCAAATTATTTATGAAATTTGATCTGACTTTACTGTGTCTCAGCCAAGAATACTGAGACCTAACTTTTAAAAGATGAATCCTCCTCATTCAATCAGCAGAGCAAAAGAATTCTGATGATAACCTGAGATGAGCCACACTGAAGCCCTTTGCTGCTATCCAGCCTGAGCTGTTGCAGGTATTAAAACCTGGGCATGGACAAAGACATGAGCCAAAGGGCTTTTGGCCCCAGCTCCACTGGAATCCCAATGGATTCCCACTGGATTCCACTGGAATCCCAATGGATTCCAGACCAACCAAAAAATTTCAACAAAGTCCCCTTTTCCATTGCAGACTCCCCTGGCTCCTGTCATTCCACAGGGTCCCATATCCCTCAGGGCAGCAGCATTCCATGGAGATCCGTATGCTGCAATGGGACAGGAGAGGCAAGAAAGTTCTGCTGATGGAAAAATTAGGCTGAATCCAACCCTTTGTTTTCTTTTATGGGGGTTTATTATGCCAACCTTCAAGTGAGGCCTGGAGATCTCCCAGCATTACAGCTGATCTCCAGACCACAGAGATTAGTTTCCCTGGAGAAAATGGCTGCCTTGGTGGTTGAATTTTATAACACTGTACCCCTCTGAGGTTCCTTCCCAAACCCTCCTCTCACCAGGCTCCACCCCCAAATCTCCAGGAAGTTATCCTCCTAGAGTTGGCAGCCTTACTTCATTTACATTGTATTTTGTGTATTTTAAATGTACTGGTGTTTTAAGCCATTTTGGGTCTCCACTGGGGACAAAAACAGGATGAGAAATGCACTAAATGTTTTCTTTGTTAAAGGTCCCTAAATGTCTCCCTTACAACCTGCTGTTGTTAGTATTTCAATCAGCTTCTTAACAAAGCAAAAGAGTGCTTACTTCAGGTACAAATGTAAGTGATGGCAGCACAATGCAACTTGGCCAATCTCCTATAAAGCTGGGTTGGAGGAGACTTAAAGTGTATACAAGGGAGTGAGTCAAATGCAACCCTTGCTTGCCAGCATGTCTTCCTGAAATTGTTTCTCTTCAAGAATTTCCCATCTTGGAGTTGGTGACCCTGTTCCAGCTGTTTTTTCTTCCAATGGGAGTTACTTGCAGTTGTGGGGCCCCATTGTGAATATATGGCTAGAAAAAGCACTTTTATGTCTCCTGCTTTTATCTGTCAGTGTTTAAGGTATTTTATATTTTTGTTTTTATTAAATGCTTTTTGTGATGGTATTAAATATTTTTGCCACTTGGTACTAAGAAAAAGGCTCGTTGTGGAAAAAATTACAATGGCCTCTAGAAAGAGGCTCTGAGCGGATGCCCCGGCCTTGGACACTCAGTGTCAATTTGCTGTGGCGACCTCAGCACGGTATAATGACACTGAGTCCACCATTTTCTCCAGAGGAACTGATCTCTGCTATCTAAGGAACAGTTGTAATTTTGAGTGATCTCCAGCCCTCACCGGGAGATTGGCAACGATGGTTCCCCAGAAGGGAATGGTTGGTTTGGAAGGTGGAGTCTATGGCTTTGTACCTGTCCGAGGTCCCACGCCTCCTGAAACCTCACCCTCTCCAGGCTCCACCCCTCACATCTCCAGGACTTTCCCACCTGGAGTTGGCAACCCTATTTCCCCCTCACTCTTCAGCTTTCCACCCCCCACACACCTGCAGCCTCTCCCGTACTCTGAAGCCCTGACTGCTACGTCACATTGGCTGTCATAAGGGGGCCACCTCAGCAGCATATAAGGATACACAGCCCACCATTTTCTCCAGGGGAACTGATCTCTGCCATCTGGAAAGCAGTTGTAATTCTGAGTGATCTCCAGCCCTTACCTGGAGATTGGACACATTTTACCTCAGAACAGCAAACTGTTTAGAATGTTAGAGGCAAAAGCCAATCAAGTCACAATCAAGTCGCTGCCCTGAGCCCGTTCGCGGGGAGGGCGGGTTATAAATTTAAATAAATAAATAAAAATATGCAAACTACCTCTGTGTTCCGAGGCAAAGGCCAATGAGGCTGCATATGCAAATAACCTCTGTGTTCTGACTGGCTATGTGGGGGGAGGAACAGCAAACTGTTTAGAATGTTGGAGACGAGACTCAAGCAATGCAGCCAGTGGATAGGGACAGATTCTGAGTGACACACCAGGGTGCCAACCAATTCCGGAGCATGTGGAATGTTCTAGAGAAGTGCCGCCACAATTTGGCTTTTATATATAAGGGAGATGTATAATTTTACCTGTTATATTTGTTTATTGAATTTTAATTGTTTTATTATAAGCTACCTAAGAACCAAGTCTGGCTGAAACTACAAGTGCTTTGAACAAACAAAAACAACAACAACATATCATATATGCCCCTGCAGGCCCAGGGAAAACAAGAAGATTCTCCAAGGAATTTACAAAAGGAGTCCTTGCACATTCCATTTTATCAGTGGAACATGTATTTTTATTCTTTGCCACAAGATGGAACACTCTATCAAAGGAGCAAGGTTTAGCTCTGTGGGTTACGGGAGGCAAAAAGAGTGGGAATTAAAAGAATCTAGCAGAACCAGGTTCAAGTGAAGGGAACCCTGCTCCCAGTCTTGACTCCCCATATCCCTTTTGTTATCTTCTCTCAGCCTCAGTTCTCTTATCTGCAAAATAATCGATCTATCGTGGATCTGTCAAATGGGAAGCCAGTAAAGATTCTAACACTGCAATCCAGTACCCAGTTACTACAGTCTAACCCATTGGGTTGGATCCAGCACAAATTTTCTATTTGTACTAGAGCTCTTGCACAAGCTGAAATGCAAGGAAAAGCCACTTGCATTAAGTCAGACTTACTGTATCCCCTCTTGTATTTCTACTTACACAAGATCTTTTGCAACTGATTTTTGGGCACTATACTATATAGATTGGAAAGCGCTGGGTGTTGCATGAGTCCATTTATGTTTCTGCTTGCACAATACTGGATCCAAGCCATTGAAATCAATGGCCTAAGACTGGAGTAACCGCATAGGATTGCACTGTAAGCCTTTTGTCTCATAAAAGTGTTATATCAATTAGTAAGTAGGGGCTTTATGCTTTTGGCCTCAGCACACAAGCACTTTAAAAATACATTTGAACTCTCAAACAGGGACAAAAAAATAAGAAGTTGGAAAATAAGGCAAGGCTGGTAAAAGAAAAGTTAAACCTCCTCAGGAAAGCTCCTCTATTAGCATGTTCATAGCCTGGGGAACTCCTACAAGATAATGACTCAGCCCTACCCCACCTTCTGGAGTAGATATAAATTACCTGCCTACCATTTTCTTCTCACCTTGACACAGAGAGTACTCCATCTTTCTGTGTTATACCTCTGAGGATGCCAGTCACAGTTACTGGTGAAACGTCAGGTTCTACAATACCAAGACCATGGCCACACAACCCGGAAAATCTACAGCAACCAATTAAACTCTTCTGCTTGTCCACTTCTGGTTATTCTCTGGTATTGACAAGGGCCCATTTCTTCTCTGAGATAGTTTCTACTTTATGGAATGGGCACTCAGAGGAGGTGAGGGGTTTGAAATGTTCAGAAGACACTGTACAGCTATTTTATTTGCTAGAGCTTTTTGTGGAGTTTAAGTTGCAGGCATTTTATTGTGTTGGGGGATGAATTGGGGTTCTACTGTTACTTGGAAGCTTGTAGTTATGTTTTTTAAGCTGTCTTGAGCCATAGAGAAAGATGGGGTATAAGAAACAGCACACACACAAAAAGATGAAAAGCAAAGGGAATGAGCCAAGAATTATAAAGGCAGTTCGAAGGCAGACTTTTGTTTCCTGTCAATATTTTGCTCTGGTCCCAAGCCCTTTCATTATCCAGCAGCTGAACGCAGCTTCACAGAACCGCCTCTGTTGAGTGCCGCGTAACACAGATGTCAAAAGTAATCCAGAACCTTAGTCACAGCCCCAGTCACATGGAGAATTAGGTACACGGAGGGGACGGATTAAGGGTGAATCAAACTGGCGTGATCAGACACCAACATCTGGCAAGCATCTCACACCCGCCCCTAACCCTTTGCATCCGGCCAAAAATGCGAATCGAAAAGGTACTAGGTGTAATGTATTCAGATGCTGCCCTGAATGCATGAGGATGAAGTGTGAATCATCCCATAGAGAAGCTATGCTAAGCTTCAGACGTCGGCTAGGATTCGCGCCGAAAGTATTGTGTCCAATCACATTTGAACTGTCTGTGGTGGGAACACTTGTGATTGGGCAATTATGCGAACAACCTGATAGGTTGAGAATTGTATAGTAGGTGTGGCTACATTAGCCCGGAATGTTTAAATACCGAGCAGCTGCAATGGAAAAGCTGTTCGGGCTATGAGGAGTTGTACCGTGTTAGAGAAGTTGATCATCGAGCTGAATAAACCTGAGTTTTGCTGAAATCACTCTCTGACTAATTTGTTAAGTGCGGACTTAACACTAGGGAAAAGGGAGTACCTACCGGAATATCCGCAGCAACAGCGGGCACGGGATCGCAGATGCGCCGGTACCACGTAGCATCCTGCAGCCGTCTACAACCCACGCATGCGCACTAACGCGGGACCGCCGTGTTGCCTCGCTGGGACTATGCCGTTGCCTCCCCAGTGTGATCGGGTGCCGGCAGAGGGAGAACGGAGCCACGGGGGAGTGTAAGATCGCGCTCCCGTGCTTCTTTTAGCTCCGCCTCTAAAATGCTTCCCTTCCAGTGCGGATTTTCCGGCTCATATGACCTATGCTGGTTGTGACAGACATTCAGGTAAACACTTCCCACATGGTTCCCTGGTTTTCTTATTGGTGTAATCTGTCCGAAGAGGCTGGCTCTCTGGCAAGTCAGGATGTGTGTCTGTGACAAGTGTGTATTTCTATGGAAGGAAACAAAATCTCCACGTGGGATGAGATAGTTTTCGTTCTAAGAAGAGCCTGGAGGGTTTGTTTGTCAGGTATGATGTTTTGGTATTTTCCCACTAAGTTTAACTGGAATGCTTAGCTGCTGCTAATTCTGCTTTTTGAACTATTGTCAAATGAAAGACAATCAATCTGAGAAAATAGTTTTTGCAAGCTATGGAGAGAGAGAGATTAATATTAATTGTGTCAGTGTTTTCCCCTTTGCCTTGCCTTCTGCTGCTTGCTTTCAGTGAATATATTCAGTCTGCTTTTCAAATGGCTTCAAATTATCTGGGCCATTTTAAAGTGGGATTCTGTAGAGCTAAACCAGGCCAGAGGAGAATCCCAAGGGTCTTCAGTCAAATTTTCATGAGCATTGTGTATGGTGTGCGTTTGTTTTGTCATGAGGAAAATGTCGGGCTCGCTGGCTCACAAGTGAGGCAGGATGAAGACAAACGCATCTGTGTGGGTAATCTGGCAGTCTGGATGCTAAAGATTTGAAAAATCTGTTTGGGATCAGATGTTGGCAAGCAGGCTGATTTATAGTGCTCGTGGTAAATTAACTTGACAAATAAGAGCTCATCACCATTTAGATGTGACTTTGCAACAAAATGATGCATAAGGTTAACCAATATGGTTTGTACGGCAAGGGGAATTTTCCAAATTGTTGAAAACATATAAAATGAACTCAGTTTGTGAGATATAAATTTGTGTTCAAAGGACTTAAAATAGTTCCTGTTTTCCTAACCTTTCTGAGTGTCCAGATTCCAGACACTCCAGATTAGCATTTATTGTTGGTAGTTTGGACCCTCAATCATTACATCATTTGTTTGCACAAGAAATGCTAATTATCTTGGAGCTTTCCAGTATTTGTTAGGGCAAGAATCAGCCCTTCTCCTCCTAGGTTTTTGTTTTTTGAGGGGGAGATCCGTGATCCCTATCTCTTTGCATCCTGTCGAATCCCACTCCAGTGGGTCTTTCAACATTCAAAGTGGTTTTAGAGTCCAGAGCTGTAAAGGGCTGCAGTAAAATGGCAGGAGCTGGGGGAAAAGCCCAGGATGCACACAACAGTCTGTCCCTGCCTGGAGAAAGCATCTAAACTGAGTAAAGGGCTGTTTATGGATATACCCTGAGAACTAAAAGAACAACATTTCCAGCCTGGGAAGGGGTTACAGTACTGTAGCTGCAAATCCCCATAGAAGCTTACTGGGTGACCTTGGGCCAATCACTCCCTTTTGCTCTCATTCTAATCTACTTCACAGGGTTGCTGTTGTGAGGATAAAATATAGGAGGATGAGATTATCTAGAAAGATGCTTTGGGTCCTCACTGGAAACAAAAGTGGAGTATAAATATTTAAACAGATAAATAATAAATAAATGGGGACCAACCAAGCAATACTCTGCTTCTTCCTGTGCCATTTTTCTGGGCCTAAACATAGAGCATTGCCATAGAGCTGGAATTTGGTACACTGGGAAAAACCATAAAGGTTGCCTCTTTGGTATCTATCAGGTTTTCCAAATGAGGCAAATATCAGGTTGGATCCAACCACCTTATCTGCTGGTGAAAAAGGAAGAGGAGTCCTTTTTGACACACACACACACCGCAAACAAATTGTTGGGATCAGAAGACCTGCATAGACAGAAGCCATGTAGGCTGGGATCTGTGGTGAGACTGAGAGGAAAAGGTGTGCAGATCAAATACATCAACTCTGAGGAGCTGTTTGATTTGGGGGGAAATGGGAGATAGAGCCCCTCCTACACTGTAGTCCAGGTGCAAGTTGGGGCATCTCATGGCTGCTATTTACACACACTCATACATACTGGAGATACATAAGAACATCTGAAGAACCCTGCTGGATCAGACCAGTGGTCCATCTAGTCCAGCATCCTGTCTCACACAGCGGACAACCAGTTCCTCTGGAGGTCAAACAACAGGGCATATAGGCCAAGACCTTCCCCTGATGTTGCCTCCTGGCTCTGGGATTCAGAGGTTTAGTTTAGAACCTCTGGATGTGGAGGTTCCCCTCAGTCACCATGGCTAGTAGACACTGATAGACCTATCCTCCATGAATCTATCTAATCCCCTTTTACAGCTGTTTATCCCTATGGCCATCACTACATCCTCTGGCAGCGAATTCCACATTTTATTCACTCTCTGTGTAAAGAAGTATTTCCTTTTGTCCGTCTTAAATCTTCTGCCCTTCAACTTCATTAGGTGCTCTCGAGTTCTAGTATTTTGAGAAAGGGAGAAAAGGTTCTCTTTGGCTGTGGTCACACACGCTAAATAATCCATTTTCAATGCACTTTCCAACTGGATTTTTACTGTGTGAACTGGAAAAATCAAGTTGGAAAGTGGATTGAAAGTGAATTATTTAGCGCATGTGACTGCAGCCTACATAAACTCTCTCCACCCCAAGCATAATTTTATAAACCCCTAGTCATCTCTTTTATCAACCGAAAAGTCCCAGACTCTTCAGCCTTTCCTCATAGGGAAGATGCCCCAACCCCTTAATCATTTTGGTCACCCTTCTCTGTACTTTTTCCAGCTCTGCATTGTCTTTTCTGAGATAAAGTGACATCACACCCCTTCTTAGCTCCCTCCCCAGGCACCAGTCATACATCACCAGGAATTTCCCAAACTAGAGCTGACAACCCTAATGAAAAAGAGCCCCTAACTGAGATAAGATTGGGATCAAGAAGTACATTCAATGCAGAAACTAGCATACCGTCGCCATTAAATTTATGTTTTTGCTGTATTTTAAAAACATATCAAGCCCTAGACACTCTAGAATTTTTCATGTAACTTAACCAAAAATAGAGGATACTGGAAAGATTATGTATTTCTTTCATGACAAACTGAACAGTGAGCTAAGAATAATCACTTCTCTATAGCAATCCATAAATTATGCATTAGGGATTAGGGATGTGTGAAAAAAATTCTCGGTGTTTTTCGGTTTAGGTCTACTAGAGCCAAACAAAATTTGGAATTCCTGAAAAAACCTGTAAAGTATTAGGATATCAGATTTTTTGGAAATCCCAAATTTTTTGGGTCCAACAGACCTGAACCGAAAAATACCAGGGTGTCCTAAGTCAGTCTGTTCTGAGTGATGGTTCAGATTTCTCAGATGAAGAGCTACCTGCTAGCCCTGAGCTGGTAACTGAACAGCCAGCTGCCGCTGAGCCAGAAGGAGAACAACAAGAGATAAGATTACCGGCTGATCAGGAGTCACAGCCTACAGCTGAAACCAAGCCAACACCTTGTAGCTCTGAAGCAGTAAACAAGTCTTCAGCAGCTATTCCCAGCCCACCTAGCTCACCCACACCCTTGCAACAAAGAAGAAGTTCGAGACTCATGGCCCGTCATCAGCTGTCAATTGAGACTAATGAGTAGTTTCAGGAAGACTGCCAAGGAATTGGCTGGGAGTTTAGCTCATTAAGACTTGACTATAAATTCAGCTGAGAGAAGCAGTAGTTTGTGGATGCAACAAGTACACTGCTACTGAGCCACCAACCTTGCTGCTACTGGACCTCTGCAGCCTTGAACCTCAGACTGGACCTGCCAACTGGCTTTTCTGGAACCCCTGACCTTGGACTGGACTTGGACTTGTTGCCAGGAACTCCTTAATCCTCAGCTAAACTTTGGTAAACCTACTCTCTGGAATCCTTGACTTTTGGACTGGACTTTGGATACTCTCTGTAACCCAGCCTATGCATCCTGGGGGAAGCTACATCAGTATGGGGAGGGGGGGAAGTAGCACTAAAGCTGCAAAAAAATCTGAGAGGTGGCTCAGCTGTGGCTCTTTTGGGCAATCCCTTTAAACCAAAGGAGCCAATCCTGTGGGGAGAATTCTCCCCGTAGGCTGGGCTGGGGCTCTGCTAGGCAGCCTGGTTTAAACAGGACTGCCCAACAAAGCCTGCAAAGCAGCCGACCCTGCAGGGAGAATTCACCCTGCAGGCTCTGCTAGGGCTCTCCTTGGCAGTTCAGTGGAACACCTCAAAAGAGCTCCAGCTCAGCTGGCAGGTAGGCTTACCAAATACCGGCGGGGGATCTACAGCTCTTTACAGGATCCCTGTCACGGGGGATGGCGATACGCAGGGGAGACTGCCCCCCCTTGGCTGTTTTGCGGGCTGTCTTCTGCAGTCTCTTTAAACACCCCCTGTTTAAAGGGACTGCAGAAGAAAGCCCAAAAACAGCTAAGCGGCGGGACTGATAAGGTTTTTTTCCAGGTATATTTTCAGTTAGACCCAAATACACACCCACACAGCTGCACACATCTCACATTGTAATTCACATTGGAGTTCCCTACATTTAGCTGCTTATAAACAGGGGTCATTTCGTAGAAAAAGAGCTAGGGGAACTCATTAGCATAACTCATTAGCATATGCCACACCCCTTAAAATCAGGGGCCCGGCGGTGGACCTGCAAGGCCAGCGGGAGTGCGAGGAAGCCCTGCCAAGGCCCTCCCTGGCCCCAGGCAGGCAGGGGTGGGGAGAGGTGGGGAGGAAGCAACTTACCCTCCTTCTTCTCCGGCCTCCTCCTGGCTGAATGAGGGCTGGAAGCGGGGCGGCCGGAAGCAGGGGACTGGGCTTCGTCATGTGCCCCGCCCCCTGCACCTCACTCAGGGGAACTGCGTTCCCCCGCGTTCCCCCCGAAATGACCTCTGCTTATAAATAACATTGCAGCTATTACTGTAGCATCCACACTCCTCAGCACTTACTGTAATTGACTATTAAACTGAAGGATCAAGTGAAAAACATGCTGATGCATTAAAGAAATATCTGACTAGTCTTTACTTTTAAATCTACCATAGACTATAAAAATAGTCCACGAATGTATCAAGATTAGAGTTAAATGTGAAATTTGGGAAAATTTAAGCCAACATTGTAATTACTTCAAAATTATTTAATGTCTTAAAATTATTGCCGTAATCCCCATTGTAATTACTTAACGTTTATTGCTGTAACCCCACCCCCAACATTTTATGCTACAGTTCTTTTATTGTAATCAGTGAGTATGTTTTGGAATGAAGACGGTTTGGAAGTTTCCACTACATGTCTGCCAAAGATAAAGGGCAGGCTTTCCCAGTTTTCAGCAGCACCAGGTTTTAGGTTCTTGCCAGCAATCAGTTCCTTTACTTTAGAATCAGGAACATTACAAATCTTGAGGATCAGCTGGTAAGAGTAAAAGTGACACCAGTCTTTAAAGAGCCAGATTATGTCCAAATTCAGAGCCAGAGATCAACAAAGCAGTGTGATAATGAGGAAACACAGGATCATTTTCATGAGCACAAAGTGGTAGCATAAGAAAGCCTGTTTGTATAACTGTAAATCTACAACTTAGCATTACTGATAATTGACATCCATAAAATTTCTGTGAGACTGTCTGTATGTAAGCTAGGAAGTAGCTTACATACAGTCTCACAATAAGTAAGCCACTGATGTACAATAGTGGTAGATAGGTAGAAAATTTATTGTATATGGCCATAGGCCTTCACAATCTAAAATCATTTATAATAAAATGTACTCAATAGTGGGATGATAATAATCACCAACTTTACAAGGCAGTTGGAAGGATTACAATAGAAAATGTATGTGAGTTACTTTGAACACTACACAAATGCTAACTACTATAATGTCTGAGCGTGTGGAACAGTATAGCATAGCCCGTTCTTGTCAGGTCTTGGAAGCTAAGCAGTGTTGGTACTCAGATGGAAGACCACCAAGGAAGACTTTGCAATGTCAAACCACCTCTACTTAATCGCTTGTCTTGAAAACCTTATGGAATTGCCACAAGTCAGCTGTGACTTGACAGCACACACGCACACACACATAACGTCTGAACTTGATCTTCCATATCTTCCAGTAGGAGGATGTGGAGAGAGAGGTATTCCCTGCCCCTTTGCATCTCACCAAGGAGAAGAATGTGCAAGCTCTAAAGTAGTCTGGATCTTAGATACTTTGAATATGGTTGCATGTGACCCTATCTTAAACTTCCTCAGAGGCTTTCCTCAGTACTCCCCTATTATCTGAAATACAAAGGGAAGCCAGGATGTGGCCTTTTTCTTCAGTGAACAGTGGAAACTGTGAGACTTCCTCCTGAGGGAGATCCGCTTCATTTCTTCCTTGTCAGCATTTGGGTACCAAGCCAAGGTGGTACTTCACTGAAGAGTATACAACAAAATAATAATTTCTGCCAAAACCAATTATCTTTATTTCTTCTGCTCTGACTGTTGTGGTTTTGTGAAATTTCAGTTTGTAGTTTGGTGATTAATGGACTTTTTTCTAGCTTCCTTGAAGACTTAAATCAAAAAGCAGAGTAGAAATATTTTACTAAACAGACAGATCTTACCAATTGCATTCATCCAGTCTTAGCTATAATTACAGCTCAGTTACTTATACACCTTGACTCTAATTGGCCCTTCCTGGCAACAACCTCCTCATACTCTACCTCTTTGTAATGGTTGGTGACTTCGTTTCAATGTATCTGGAAAAGTGTGCATGCACATGGAAGCTTCTACCCAGAATAAAACTTTGTTGGTCTTACAGGTGCCACTGGACTCAAACTTTGTCTTGCTGCTTTGGACCAACACAGCTATCCACCTGAATCTAGAAAACAAGGAGTCAGTATTAAAAAGTGTTGTGTCCGCTGACCGCCACCAGAGGCCAGCGAACACCCCAGAGCTTGGCTCTGGAAGAACAATGTGGACAAGGCTCCGGGTCTCTCCACTGAGGGACCAATGGGAGGTTGGCAGTAAATTCAAACCCACCAACGGGATCTAGGGGGTGTCCTCATGTATGTATATAGTTGGCCCACGGGCCGTTGCCCTTTGTCTTTTGTTGTGTAGCAGTGAAGCGTGCAGGATGTTATGTGAGCTGCGGCGGCCTCGCCATGCGGTTAACCCACTACACAATAAAAAGCAAATACATAAACTAATAAAAGTCATTCAGTCTGCACAGTCCTAATGTGTAGCTGTATTACTTTATGCCAAATATCCAATTAAAATGATTTTTTTACTCTAAAATAAGGAAAGCCAGTCCTGAATGGAGAATGGAGAAGCTGAGAGAAGGTAAACAGGTAAGAGTACACAGAGGGCTAATTTCAAGAAGAAAGGTACAGTGAGAGAGAAGGAATCATACTCTGACTGTCTTGATGAAGAAAGGTCCTGGGACTTTGTAATAACAGAAGATCAAAGATGGCTCCGGAAGTGAACCATCTACATAAATGGAGGGCTCAATTTGCACTTGGGTGCCAACGTAGGAAGACTGGCAGTAGGCCAAACCTTTGGAATCTGGTTTTCCATTGGTGGACACGTGGTTGTGTTATAACTGGTGCCTTTTTAGAATCCAGGATCCCATTGGTCCGAGTCCAGGATCTGGGTGGCGATAGGATGGCACAGTCATTGCGTTGGAGATACCACATGGTGGCACTCTGTTCCGAAAGCAAAACTCTAAGGTAAAATGACCCTCAGACCATATAGTCTTGCCCAAAAACCAGAGCGTCACTGCGTGATGTCCTGGACATGATGACATGACTTCCGCATGACATCATTGTGTCGGGGACATCACCATGTGATGTCACTGTTTGGGGCGGGTTTCCCTCTGCTGGCTAGCTGCCAGCAGAATCCCCCAAAAGTGGGGGATCCCCTGCCCCCGCCTAGGGAATGGGAACCCTATGAACTGATCCTTTCTGGATTTATGGTTGTATCATCCTGGAATTGTATTTGTGAAGGAAATTTCAAGTGCTTTATTTAGTATCCTGTAAACCTGAGTCATTGTTCATGGCGAAAAGGTGTGGAAAGCTCTGGAGGCTTAAAGAAGCCTTATTGATATTTTTCTAGAGTACTCAGAAACTCCGACTACTTCCTGCCAGGAGTACCTTAATTCTTACCTTGATCAAGTGACCTGTCTTTAATATCACTCTAGAGGCTTTTCCCATAACTACATAATATCCCCCATAACTACATAATATCCCCCATAACTACATAATATCACTCTAGAGGCTTTCCCCATATCTACATAACTACTGCGGGACCTGTTACAATTCCGCAGGGCCTGTAAGATGGAGCTTTTCTCCCAAGCTTTTAGTTGAGGCAGCGGGCATCAACTTTGATCTGCCCCCCCCTCCAGTGACCACAGATCCTAGAAGCCTACTGGAACTATAATATTGCCAGAATTAACATAATCTGTTGAGGCACAATATATGTTTAGTAGTTTAGTGATTTTAGTGAATTAATAGTTCTTATTGCTGTATACGTATGTTTTTAATTGTAAATCTGTATTATTTGTAGATCTATATATTTGGAATCTGACCTGAGCCCTGTTGCAGGGAGGGCAGAATATAAATTGAAAGTAATAAAATAAAAATAAACAAATAAATAACAGCATCTGAAGACCATAGGATGTTGGGGTATGCCCAGTATTGGTCTCTATTGTGGGGAAATGCCACGTAACACAAGCTTGCTTTGAAACTGAGAGCTTGATTGAGGTATGTGGAAGAGTGGGGAGTTATCTGATTGGGGCTGGAGCTCTTTTGACTTCCTCTTTGCAAGTACTGCTATAAGAAAAAACTGGTTTTAAAAATAGTTTTTAGTACAAAATGAATTCTACTGATTTAAAAAGAAGCAAATGTTCACACAAAGATTAAATGTATTACAGCTCACTGTTTAGTGCTATTAAGAAATCCATTTTAGAATCTCCCTCAAATCAGAGGCCTATCTTGCAACTCTGACTTAATTATTTTATGGCCTCTTCAGATTAACTACTGAGTGAGCACAAAACACCCTACATTTTTTTAAAAACCTACAGTATTAAAAATATTCAAATAAAAAACATGAGCAGAAATTTCATAAACAATGGAGATGCTAGTTGAATTGGGGAAAATGATGCAGGACTGGATATTGAGAACAATGGTAGGCCATAAGCCTGGGCTCACACACTGACTGACACAGCTTTGTTCATTATCCATCCCTGTTAAATGGAAAGCCTACTGTTACAATATGGAAGATCAAACTTAATTGGGTATAAAATTGCACAATAATTAAATTGTCTGTAAATGTGGAGCACTCCAATTAAGTTTAACCAAATAATGCCGGAGACCGCAAGTATTAGCATAATACTGGCACCATATGTCTGTCATTCTCTTTTACACATAACTGTCATTCTTCATCCTTGTCAGCTGCTCATGTTGATTCACCAGATCATACTTGTGCCATAGCCAAACATTTCTAACAGCTGGCACAAGGCTGTTACAATGACGTAGGGCTGGCTGATGCTCAAAATACAGTGTGCCCTTATACCAGGTAGAAAATCAGTTACCAGAGCAGCTGTTAGACTGTGTGTTTTTGTAAATTAACTTTACCACTGATTTCTTGTCAGCATTTTAAATGATTCATTATATTGCTTTCTAGAAGACTGACTCAGTCTTCTCAGAATCCTGGTTTTTGTTTTTAGGTAATGGAAGTCTGCAGGTCCTATAAATATGGAAGCAATTAAAATGGGCTCACTTTCAAGCTTCTGAAGGAGCCATCTAACATTAGTTTAGCCTTATGCATCCCATCCTGACCAGTAGTATCAGCAGTGGGTCACAACACCACTCTCCAAAGTCTCATGCAGATGGAAGGAATATGTTGTCAAGAGATTAAGAGACTGCAAGAGCAATCCTAAACCAGTCTACTTGGAAGTAAGTTCCCTTTTATTCAGTGATGCCTACTCCCAGGAAAGTTTTCTGAGGATTACATGTGAAAGGGAAATCCTGCCATTTAACAAAAACCAAAACTAGTTTCGTGATCTTTTGGATTTTGGCCTATGTAACTAATTGTAGAAATGGTACAGATTTTTTTTTAAAAATCTCAGCCTATATCTTGAATTAGGCTCAATCATACTGTCTTGATTGGGAACAAAGTTTGAGTCCAGTGGCACCTTTAAGATCTACAGTTTAATTCTGGGTATAAGCTTTCGTGTGCATGCACACTTCATCAAGTTGTTTCTGACATATGGTGACCCTATGAATTAATTACCTCCAAAAAGTCTTATTATTAACACCCTTGTTGTTAACAGTCAGGAGGACCTCTCCCTGTGTTCTTCATTCCCGGGCAGAAACATATGGGACAAGATGGTTCTTCAAATACTTGGATCCGAAGCCATATAGGGATTTTAAAGGTCAAAACCAACACTTGAATTGGGTTCAGGAGCAGATCAATAGCCAGTGTAATACCTGTAACATCAGTGTCACATGCTCCCAATAGCTGACCCCAACCAGCCTTCTAGCCACAGCATTCTGTGCTAGCTCAGTCTCTAAACACTCTTCAAGGTTAGCTCCAAAAACAGTGCATTGCAGTAGTCCAGTCTAGAGATGTGAAGGCCCAGGAAAAAAATGGAAAAATTCGGGGGGGGGATGTTTCCCCCTCGTTTTTTCCCTGAAGCCTTTTTTGTTTCCCCCCCCCCCACAAT